>NW_022985173.1:1472081-1473141 GCF_010093535.1 Lindgomyces ingoldianus
CAAATTGCAGCATGTTGCAAGCTGGTCGCGCATAGGGCTAGTGCGCGAGGGACTCGGACCGGAAAAACAAGGCCGAGCAACACGAGCAGAGCAGACAAAAAAAGATCAATAAATTAATACAATCAATCATCATCCTATACATCATATCTAAACCCATCATTCATCTCAGGAAGCCTAGAAACAGTGCTTTAATCTGACACAGGGATTGACAGTTGCTTGCACACCTAAGTTGCTTACTTTTGCTAAGACCACACCACAACAAACGTTATTATAGCCCATAACAACCCACTCTAGCACTATAGAGTACAGTACAGCCTAGAATATTATTTAGATACTACTTCTACTTCTTGCTTACACGTTTGCGCGTTATACCTAGTCTAATTACACTGTCTGCAGCGCCTTACTAATTTCTAGATAACTATTAAATAGGCTTTATACTAGCTAGCATTTATAATTAGCAAGTACGTGCAAGGCAAAGAGGTCTGCATAGTGTACACATCGCGCGGGGGGGGGGAAAGGGGGTAGTAGGTAACTAGTGTTAATTGTTCTTCTTCTAAGTCTATGCAAAGGAAAGGAATATTTATCTATTTATGTGTACAACTGTGACACAAGACTATGCTACATAACACCTAACATTATATCTAAATACTTCTATTTAGACAATAACTAATCTTAAATTTATATAAACCTTTAGTTTTTAAAAAAGAAGTTTTACTAACTTAATTAAAGCTAAAAAATAGCTAGCTAGCTATTATTTACTTATAAGTATTACTTTACTTATAAGCTTATTTTATAATAAGTAATTTAGTTATATATAAAAATTTTTACTTAGCGCCTATATACTTTTTTAAAAAAGTAAAATAACCTATATTAAATTACTATAAAAAGTATAATAAGTAGAAAAGTATATAAATAGTAATAATTTTACTATTTTTATAGTATTACTAAAAATAAAGAAAGTTATTAGTAAACCTTACTATACTTAATATATTTAAGTTTATATAATATAAAGTTAAGTAAAATCTGTTTTTTAAAATATACTAGGTTAGTTAGTTATAAT
>NW_022985174.1:0-13417 GCF_010093535.1 Lindgomyces ingoldianus
CGTGGTCCTTGAGCTGGTATGCTCCTGTCGGGAGAGGAGCATCTCGATCAGCCATGACGTGGGCTTTGGAGGTGATGAGGATTAATGAGGATGAGGAAAAGAGCTTCTAAACAGCTTTCGCCAGCGCTATAGTTACGCAGGGAGAATCGTCCTGGGTTCTTAAAGCGCCGGGCCCATAACTGTGGAGGATAAAATAGCCTGGCAGTAGCTGTTCAGAAGATCGGATGAAGTGACTCTGCTATCTAAGAGAGCTGAAGGCTCTCCTTATATACACCGAGCTTCGGAACATAATATCTCCAGATCCCGAGCTGCGTCCCAGGCTCCGAGCCCCAGTCCCAGGCTCTGAGCCCCAGCCAAGGCTCTCAGTATACGCGACAGATAGGATACAACAAGTACAACTATCTTAACTAAAATTTCCTATTACTAAGAAATAGACTAAAAACCTAATACTAATATAATGCCTCTGTTATAATGTTTTTGTTTAGTAGTAACTAGCAGTGTAGTTATTGTTAATATAGCAAATTTATTGTTTATAGCAACAAGTGTTTACTTGCCTTACTTATATAGTCTAGTTAATTTTGTTAGTTTTTTCTTTAGCTATTATCTAATTCTCTACTTTGTAAGTATTGTTGTGCACCTAACATTCTATAGCTTAGTCTGCTTACTAATTATAGTATTAAAAAAATTTACTATGCTGCTCTGCCCCCCTTCTAGAGCCTCTTTAGAGGTGTTTTAAGTTATCTGCTTTTAGGCTGCCTACGCTCTTACCTACAGCCTTTAGGTTAAGTTTTCTTATTAGTCCTTTAGATTAAAAAAATGTAAATATTACACCTTACATAATAAAAAATGTAACCCTATATAAATATAGTCTAATACTGCTAGGGTATAGTTTACTAACGCGCGCGTAGGTCCCCTTATATTGCAAGGAGGAATTCCTAGTCCTTTAAAGCTATCTTAAGCTATAGGCAGCAGCCTAAAACGCAGAGAGTAAGGAGAATAAAAAGAGGGCCTTTAAAGCTATTTTAAAGTCTGCTTAAAACCTAGCGCAGGTAGCGTAGGTTATAAAGAGTTAAGAAGCTAGTCTTTCTATAGCTAGTGTCTAAGTAGCTTTATTCTACTAAAACTTTAAGCTGCTCTATTAGGTTTTAGCCCTAGAGGCTCTAGTGTCTAACCTTTAGGCAGACATTGCAGCGCTCTTAGGCAGCTAAGGACAAGGCAAAGGGGGTTTAGAGAGAGTCTAGAGGGGAGGGAGGAGAGGAGGGAGGAGAGGAAAAAGGGTAGAGGAGGAGGTAGAGAAGAGTTTAGAGGTGTCTAACAGCTTGCTGTTAGACCTCTCTAGCGTAATGTCTATAAAGTTATAATACTATTATGTATAACTATAAATTTACTTTTTACTTTTATACTTTATTGTTTACTAAGTAATCTATGCTTTCTACACTAGCTTTAAAAGCCTTAATTTACTTATATAAGGCCTTTAAAAGTCTTAGCTAATTTAGATGCTTATTATAAAAAGCCTTTAGTTTATAAGAAGAACCTATAAAATTTAAAGCCTTATACTAGACTAGATTAGAGTTGTGTCCTACTTATTTTACCTAGTACTTAAGTGTTTTCTAGTAGAGCTTGCTAGTAAGCATTTTCTCTACTTTTTACTTCTCTACTTTATTAATAGTAATTTTAGGGGGTTTTAGAGGTTCTTATCTTAGAAGTAGATCTTAAAGGTCTTTACAGAGCACATTTAGTGCAAAGATGTTATGTATCTTTAACTTTAAAAGTAGCTTTAAGCAGTATAAGTTTCTAACTTATTTAAGTACCTTAAAGAGGCCTTTTTATTATTTAGATAGTTTTTAGCTAGGTTTTTAGACAGCAAAGTTCTTAGTGTCTAGGTAGACTATGTTGCTAACCTTCTAGTTAACTAGCTAGCAGTAGCAGTTAACTACAGTTTACATCTAATTCTAGGCTTTTTCTATATAGGTCTTAGCTAACTTCTAGGCTGCATGCATGCAGGTTGCTAATGCTAGGGCATCCTTACAATTTAGCTTGTCTATGGCTGTGATAGGTTCTGTAGAATGTTTCTAGTCCTAGCTTTAACATAGTTTAGAGCTATATAGGACTTAATACAGAGACATTTTAATTATTACATAAAGTAAGGTTATCTAAGCCTAATTAATTAGGGGCAGTAAGGAACTCTAGTTATCTTAGTAAAAAAATATAAAAGGCCTTAGTCTTTAATTAATATTGTAACAATTCTCGTTCCATCTCAGGTCGCCCAGAACCCATCTAAAGGGTCCCCGTATTAGCTCCGACCCTGGCTCCGACCCTGGCTCGACCCTGACTTGACCTGGTCCCGACTCTGCCCTGCCCCCTGCTGTTACCCCTATTCCCTTATGTATTTAGTCGCACCTCGCCCTGTAGCTAGCTCGGTAGTTTTCTGATATCCTACGTACAAGGCCTATAGGTGTCATTGGTATTCCCAGGTCTCTGAGTCCCCACGCACTCCCATATGCCTCTGAGTGGATTCATACCGCATTCGGACCCATTGTCTTGCCTGCGCTGTTACAAATATACTTATTTATAATCTCTGTTTAGCTATCTGTTTCCTTATAATAAGCAGTAAAGAGCTTAACTTTTATACCTAAAATTTAACAAAATTTAAACTAGAAACTAGATATAAACTAAGGTCTCTAGTTAAAGATAATAGTTTTAGGTGTGTAGCTAAAACAGTACACTTATTAAATAAACAAGGCAGCTATTTTCTAGGCGTTAATTGTTTTATAGCAGGGGATAGAAATAGCTTGTTTTAATAAGTAATTAATTATAACTATAATTTAATTATATCTAGACTTGTCTTTAAAAAACTCCTTAAAGTTAATGCATAAGTGCTGCATTAGTTAAGCAGGAATTAGTAGGGGGTAAATAAAGCCTGTCACGATTGTGCACAAGTAAGGTTATAGAGCTTCACAGAGGTCTAGTTTAATTACTACGTGAGGTATCATAGTAGGTACAAGACATTGTGTGAGGAACAGGAAAGTTTAGAAGGAAATTAGTAATTAAATACTTAGCTTAGAAGTCTAAGCGCTTTAGGTATAAATTAAGCCTATTCTAGGTTTAGTTAGTATTAAGGTAGTTTATACTTAAGTTTATGTCTATATTATGTTGTATTTATGTTAGACGTGCACTAATAATACTCTAGTACACGTCTAATACAGTTATGTCTAGGATCTAGAGAGGATACTGTAACAGTACCCCCCCCCTTATTAGAAAAGGAATCCTTTACATTAGTAGTTCTAGTATTAGGTTGTCTTTGTTAGAGTACAGGTTTAGTTTAGATAGGTATTAGGCATAGAATTAGGTTACTGCAGAGTTCTTTTACAGAGCTTCTACAGGTTCCTACAACAGTTTGTTGTATCTAGTCTATTTTATAAGGTATTTATAAATATGTTTTTTTTTATTAAACTAGATCTATTTAACATCTTCTACAACATATTCTAGTTTGTTGTTTATAATAATAGGTTTAGGTGGCAGGTTTAGCTATCTAGGTAGATAGTTAGATTTAGAGGCTGCTTAGCGCAGCAACAATACGTGGAACACAGGGTGTATCTTTATGCTGTTAGGTAGGATTAATTATGCAATAAAACTATATAGGCTACTATAAAGGGGCTAAGGTTCTTTTAATTAAGTTTTTTTAATTATTAGTTTGTTTAGATATTTCTAGCGTCTAGCTAGACCTTCTTACTAGCTGCATACGCAGGGGCAAGGGTTTAAGATTAGTTTGCGTACTCTTGTTAAAAAGCTTAAGCCTATGTAAGCTTTTTATAAACATATTTAAATATATTTTAGATCTTATTAATAAGTTTATTTATGTTTATTACTTATATAGATTAATAAGTTAGTTAAGGGGTATTTAAAAGTAGTTTAAATTCTATTTAGAGGTAGTATCTATAGTTTACTAAAAATAGAGATACTTATGTTAATTTAGATGTTATGTTATTAGCTTTAAACTATGCTATAGCTAACTATTTTACCTAGTTATCCTACTAGTAGTTTATGTACGCTTATAGGACTTATTTTATTATAGTGTTTATGTTCTTAGTCTAGCTGTTAGTCTCTAGGTAAAAATCTATAAATAGATAGGGGATAATTTAGAGCTGTTTATAGAGTTTGTCCTAGAAGGCTAAGACAAACTGTGTACCCCTGTCTAATATAATTATGCTAGGTAAGCTATAGTAAACTTATACATATTAGTAGAATAACTAGGCTATATTAGGGGCAGTTATAGAGGAACATAGTATTAGGTGTTAATACT
Source organism: Lindgomyces ingoldianus (assembly GCF_010093535.1). Taxonomy (NCBI): domain Eukaryota; kingdom Fungi; phylum Ascomycota; class Dothideomycetes; order Pleosporales; family Lindgomycetaceae; genus Lindgomyces; species Lindgomyces ingoldianus. The sequence goes on from NW_022985174.1 coordinate 4,304, forward strand.
TAGTTAAGTAATTAACAACTACTATAATATTTATATACCCTTTAAATAAGGGTAGGTCTATAATAAAATTAATTAATATGTCTTTCTAAGCTTATTTAGAGATTAAAAGTAGTTTAAGCAGGCTATTATACCTTTTTTAAGAGGCCTTTACTTTACAGCAAGTATAGCAACATAATACGTATTAGCGTACAGTATAGAACATGCGGGGCTAGTAGTACTCTCTCTGTAGTAGGTTAAGAGTCTTTCCTCTGCCTAGGTGTCCTCTAACAGGCAAGTTATGTATAATTTAGAGTAGTTTAATTCTTAGTTTATTAAAATTAAAGATTATAAGTTAGTTATAGTAATATAGCTTACTATTTTAGTTTTTATAGTTAGCTAGTGTTACCTTCTTTAACTAACTAGCGCTATTTTAGAGCAGGTTTAAAGTTTTTTAAATAAATTTATTATTTAAATACTTATTAGTAATAATTTAATTAATTATCTAATCTGTTTTATTTAAGTTAAAGTCTAAAAATAGCTTAAGTTAAAGTAGAGTTTAGTGTTAAGCCTTTTACACTTCTTTCTAAGTAAAGATGTCTTAGAATTACCTTATAAAAGTATCTAGTTTCTCTCTGTCTTAACTAAAATAATAAGTAATCTTAAAATTAAAACAAAATAGGTATTTAAACTAATAGGCTTATTAGTAGCTAAGTTATTTTATAGTTATAAAGTACTACAAGTTCTTATAGTTAGATAGGACCTATATTAGATGCGCTACACTTTCTAGTTTAGGTTGCTATTATTTAAAGCAGTGTACTATAGTAAGTAATTCTTTATTATAAATTTTATAATTACTTTTTATAGGACTTATTCTTTTTAAGAAGTATGCAATAGGCCTAATAGTCCTATCTAGCTTAGTCTAGAAGAGAACTTCTGCTACTACATAGTCTAAGGCATTAGCTTCTACAAGTATTAGTAGTTTAAAGTTAAAGTAGTAGAGTATTAAAGCTTTAGTAAAAGCTTTTTTTTAGCTAGTTAAAGAACTATTAGTAATTTAAGTTAAAGTTAAATTAAATCTTTTTCTTAGTAAGTGTAATTATAGGGCTTACTTACTGCAAAAAGTTGTTAATAAATTATTAGTAAAAGTTAGTAAATTTTATAAAGGCTTAAACATCTTTTATATTCTTTAAGTATTGCTAATTTAGCATAGTCTAAACCTTAACAAGGTCTATTTAAATGCTATCTATAGAGATTACATATCCTAAATACATAACCTTTAATTAGTAGAACTTACATTTATCTACATTAAGTTATAGACCTGCTTCTTCTATAGCTTTTAGCACTAGGCGTACATGCTGTTTATACTCTAAAAGGCTATTACTATAAATTAGAATATTATTAATATACATAGTGCAAAACACATCTAAGTAGAGTTAGAGCAAGTTGTTTATAAAATGTTAAAAAGTACTAGGCGCGTTAGCTAAGCTAAAGGGCATTACTAAGTACTTAAATAGTCTATATTAGGTCTAAAACACTATTAGCTACTTATTACCCTTTACTATCTTTAGCTTATTAAAGGTAGTAATAATATCTAACTTTATAAAATACTTTGCTTTACTTAGTTAGCTTAGAGTTTCTTATAAAAAAAGAATTAAGTATTAGTTTTTAATAGTAATAGCATTTAGTCTTTAGTAGTTAACATAAAATTAAAGCCTACCTCTAAGTTTCTTTATAAATAGTATAAGTAACACTACTAGTAAAAAGCTAGCTTAAATAAACCCTTTTTCTAGGTTCTTGTTAAGGTATTTTTAGAGCACTTTTAATTTATTTAGTAACATTTTATATAGTAGCTTATAACTAGGTTATTTACTAGGCTTAAAAGTTATTTAGTAATTATATAAATATTATATTAAAAGCTTATTAAACTTGTCTTAAAAAAAGACATATAATAAGTTATAGTAGTCTTAAGAGACTATTATTCTTAAGTTAGTGCGTTTTTAAGAAGCTAGAGCTTAGTCTATATTAGAAATTATAACTACGTAGATTTTGTAATCTAGTTATTAAGCTAGGGTTATAAATAGGGCAGGTCCTATGTAGCAGATGTCTATCTGCTGTTTAAGTCCTAGTTTATGTCTAAATTAAGTAGGTAAAATTTTTATAAAGGCTTTCTCTTTTTTAAGTTTAAGCAGTTATTAAATTATTTTATATAGCCTATCTTAGTAAAAGGCCTAGCTTGTTAGCCTTACTTAAGTAGTTTTTCTCTAGGTTATTAAAAAGTAAGTCTAGAGACCTTTTATATTAAGTGCTACTTAGGTGTTGTTTAGGTGTAAGTGTAAGCATACATTTTAGCATTAGAAAGAGTTAAAGTTTAGGACTTACTCTTAGTAATTAAAAGCAACCTTATGCTAATATAGCTATAGTTGTCCTAGAATTAAGTTATAACATTTTATGTTTATTACATAAAGCTTAATCTACTTCTTATAGTGTTAGTAAGTAATTATAACAGTTGTAGTACAAAAAATAAAACCTTTTTTAAGTTATTTTCTATTTAATCTAGTTAGGTAAATTGTTTAAGTAAGTAGTATTAATTAAAGATTTAGTTTACACGCTAGTTCTTTATTAATGTAACCTATGCTGTTTGCTTCTAAGTTAATAAAAGCTTATATTAAGGCTAATATAGTTCTTTATTATAAATATATAAAAATATTAACTTAGTACTTTTAGTTATTAGTAGAGGACTTAGCTTATAAGTTAGTAAAGATCTAGTGTTAAATTAGTCCTAAAGGGCAACTTAGCCCTAAGACAAGCCTTTTTATAGGCTCCTACTGCTATAGCTGCAGCTATGTTAAGAGTAGCAAAAGAGATTAGAGCTTAAATATAAGTTAAAGCCCTTATAAAAATAAAATTAAAATAGTAAAAATCTTTAATAAGTGCTAGCAGCACTACTTATGTAGACTTAAGAAAAAGAAATAAAGCAGTTTTAAAAAATATAACTATGCTTACTACACTTAAAGCATTAACTTTTTTTTTTATAATCTTTACGCTTTCTAGAACTAACTAAAGCATAATTTAAATTAATTTTTATTACATTAGGGTCCTTATTTGCAACTGCGCTAGTTTAGGGGCGTATTAGGGCTTGTACAGAGAGGAACCTTATGTTATTATTATAAGTAGCAATTAGGTTCGCATACGCGTTAAGGTTGTTTAGAAGGGGTTCTCCTACTATAGCGCGTTACAGTTTAGTTAAGAGGGAGTTATATAAGGCTATAATTAGACCTATCTTATTTAGGCCTATATTAAATGCAAGTTAGCAGAACTTAGTAAAGTGTAAAGTAAAACTTTTTTTTATTTATTATAAGGTGTTTAGGCAACTTAAAGCTGTTAACTCTTTATTTAGGTCTTTATAAGTTACTTATAGAAACGCTATAAATTAATCTAAGTTAATAATATCTTTATTTATTAGTAAGTTAATTAAGGCTATTACATTATAGTTAAGTTAAGAGTAGGCATATAGTAACTAAAAGTGTTTAAAGGGGAATTAGTCTATATTTCCTTTAAGTTTATATTAAAGCTTATGTAAAAAGAAAGGTAGGTCTTTCTATTTTCTATTAAATAGCAGAGGATTAGGGAGTTAGTTAGATTTTATTACTAGGTTAGAAAGGTTACAGGTTATAGGCAGTGTTAGGCAGAAAAAAGTTAAGCTATCTCTAGACTTTTAAGTAAGCTTTAAGGCTAGTAAGTTTTTAGTTCTTACTACTATAACAAGAGTTAAGGCAGAAATAAACTACTTAATAACATAAAGCTGTTTTTTAAAGTCCTTTTAAAAAGCTTTAAAGCTTATAACATAGCAGCTTTCTTATAAAGTAAGCGCTTCTTAGAAGGCTTTTTAGCTTACTTTAATAGCTTAGAGTTATATAAGTACTAAGCTTATTAAATTAGATTTAGAAGCTATTCTTAGCTAGAGTTTTAACATAATGTAATGTTATAATTATGCACAAGTAAGGTTATAAAGCTTTACAGAGGTCTAGTTTAATTACTATATAAAGTATTATAGTAAGTATAAGATGTTATATAAAGAATAGAAAAGTTTAGAAAGAAATTAGTAATTAAATACTTAGCTTAGAAGTCTAAGCGCTTTAGGTATAAATTAAGCCTGTTCTAGGTTTAGTTAGCGTTAAGGCAGTTTGTGCTTAAGTTTATGTCTGTGTTGTGTCATGTTTGTGTCAGACGTGCACTAATAATACTCTAGTACGCGTCTAATACAGTTATGTCTGGGATCTGGGGAGGATACCGTGACATTAAGTTTATGTCTATGTTGTGTTGTGTTTGTGTTAGACGTGCACTAATAATACTCTAGTACGCGTCTAATACAGTTATTTCTAGGATCTAGGGAGGATACCGTGACAAAGCCTAGGGTTTAAGTCTGTTTTAGATAAGCCTTACAACAGAGAAGGCAATTCTGTACGTATTATTTGCAAGTAGCCTTTATACTCTTTTAGTAGTACTTTTAGGCTAGTAACTAATAGGTCTTAGTAGCACTTAGGTGTGCTAAGAATACTTAGTTGTAAACTTCTTAGAGAAGTTAAGTACACAGCAATAAGTCTGCTAGCACACATAAGTAGTTAGCATAAAGGAGTAGTCTGTTTTCTATTTAATAATAGTAGAGTAGGAGTTTTTACTTCTGTGTAAAAAAGGCTTAACTCTTTTAGAGTAATATATTAATTAATTTTAAAGAATTTAGAAACATAACCTAGTCTAATCTTTTTATAACATTTAGTGTGGCTGCTTAAGTTGTTGTTTAAGTAATGTAGTACTAGGCTAGTTTAAAGTTAATTTAGGGGTGCAGTTAGTGCAGTCTTAGTAGAACTTTTAACCTATTATTAGTTTAAGCTGCTCTTAAATTTTCTACATCTTATTTACAACAACTAAAAATGTCTGCCCTAGTGTTGTTCTTACTAGAGGTGTACTTAATTTAGAAGTAATACTAAGCTAACTTTTTAGCCTAACAGACCTAATAAGCATTTAGCACCTTTGTTATTATAAAGTACTTTAATAAATAATAATTAGTATATACTAGGGTGCTTGTTGCTATAAATGTAAGCTTAGCCCTTTATTATTTAAACATAGTAACTATTGTAAATAGCTCTTTATTGTGTATCTCTTAGTTTAGCTCTAAACTAGATAGGACCTTGCTATAGAATAATATAGGGCACTAATTTCTATCTACTTATTTCTAAAAAAGAACTCCTGCTACTACTTTATTAAAAGTGTTAGTTTTAATTTTAGTTTACAACGCAAGGTTAAAATAGTAAAGTGTAGGTATACTTAGTAGCGTAGACTTTAGCTTTTTAAAAGCTACGTTACACTCTAAAGTCTATATAAAAAGGGTAGTAAGGCTTTAAAGCGTAATAATTAGTTTTGCTATATAAAAGAATTCTAAAACAAATTGCTAATAAAATTTAGTAAAGCTTAGAAAAAATTTCACACCTGTTATAGTAGTAGGCGCCTGCTAGTTGCGTAGCACTTTTACTTTCTCTAGGTTAACCTCTAGTCCTTTATTTAAAAGTATATAGCTAAGATACCTTATTTAAGTAACATAAAATTTGCTTTTTTTAATTTTTACTTATAATCCTGCTTACTAGAGCCTTTCTAAGACTTTTTTAATATAAAGGATATAAGTCACCTTGTTTTTAGAGTAAATAAAGATGTTATTAAAATAAGTAATATAAAAATTATCTAGATAGTTAATTAATATGTTGTTTATATAGCGCTAGTAAGTTACTAGACTATTACATAATCTAAAAAGTAAAACTTTATACTTATAGGTTCTATATTATGTCTAAAAAGTAGTATACTTTTTAAAGCTTAGATCTATTCTAATTTTATTAAAGGCTGCATAAATATTAAACTTAGTAAAGATTACTACTTTAGTAAGTTTTAACAAGAGTTTGTCTATGCGCAGTATTAGATACACATCCTTACAGGTAAAAGCGTTAAGTTTGCAGTAATTAACACAGATACATAAGTTACTATTTAGTTTCTGTATATAAAGAATAGGAGATGCAAAAGGGCTCTAACTTTACTTAATAAAGCTATATTTTAGATTGTTTATAATGTATTTCTTTATTGCCTTTAGCTCTTTAAGGTTCTGTTTGTACAACAGACTGTAACTGTTAGGGAGAGGCTCTATAAGGACAATCTTGTGGTTATATAGACGATGTACTAGTAGCTAGTAAGCTGCTGTGTGGCTAAATACATCTTAGTACTAATAGTATTTAGAGGGTAATTAGAGGTTTACTAATGCTTTAGTTTTATGTTTAGTGTCTAACTATAAGGCTTACTTGTCTTTAATTAACTACTTAATTTTATAAATAAAAGTTAAAAAGAACTTGTTCTTCTTTTTTTATATTAAAATAAAAAGCATTTGCTAAAATTAGAGTAATAGTAGCTAAACAGACCTTCTTTAGACTTATTCTAGACTTCTTAATAAATAGGCAAAAGAACAATTTAAGTGTCTTTAGACTATAGATAATAGAAGATCTATATAATTTTAGTAGCCTTAGTAAACCCTTAATGCAGTAGATTATTAGGCTGCATAACTACTAAAATTAGTCCTTTTCTTATAGTGTGTTGTGTTGTTTAATATCTAGCTCTACTTCTTTATTGCGCGCAGGCTAGGTTAATTGCATAAGCAAGGGTGGCGTAGGTTTATAAGTAGGCAGATATTTGCTAGGCTATATAATCTAATTCCTCTCTGTATCTAGATAGAGTTTAAAACATTATAACTATTTAATGCTAATAATATAATCTTAGAAGCTAAGGTTTATAATAATAAAGAGGCAGTTTTAAATGCTTCTTTTATTAATTTACATGTGCAGGCAGATATACTAGTAGACAGGGACTTAGATCTAATCTTAAAAGCCCTTAACTATAAATTTAAATAGTAAGTGTTAAATAAAGACATAGAGGCATTAAGATAATAACTTAGTAGTTAGTAAGTTAATAAATAAGAAACTATAAGCGCTAGTATTAACTAAAAGATTTAAACAGACTCTAATGCTTTTTAAATATAAAATAGTAAGAACTTAGAAGTATTTTTCTTTAAATAAGTGTAATAGATTAATGTTTAATAAATTATACTTACTTAAGCTTAGAATAAAAAGTTTCTCTAAGCATTGCTGTTTTCTATCTAGAAAGCATCTAGATTAAAATTATTTATGTCTATAAATTCTTTTTTAGAATCTTACTACTCTACCTCTATTTCTTATACTCTAGAGATAGGGTAGTTACTAGTAAAATGTCTTAGTTTTTTATAATTATAATAGTTGCTAGGAGTTGTCTGTCTTTCTAGAGCAGGTGTCTAGCTAGATTGTCTATAAGTAACTAAGGTAGACTAGGGTCCTAACAGAGGTGCAGGTTAGAGTGCACTAGAATAGTATACTGCCTTAAATGTATTACTAGAAACCTTCTAAAACTAATCTATACTAGGTCTAATAGTAGACTGTTAGGTAAGATTAATAGTTTACTTTAAAATAGTAGGAGTATTTCTTCTTTCTATGTTATAAGCTATTAGGTAGGCTACTATAGTCTTAAAAAAGCCCTTTTAAGTGTGCTTAAAACCTAAGTTTAGTACTTTTAGGCTAGGTAGTATTTTTTTCTATAAGTAGAAAAACTATTTTACCTTTAATATAAACCCTTTAACAGCAGCACTAATAAAGTAAGCTTTAAAGGCAAAAAACACTTCTTCTTTACTTATTTTTAGAGTTTAAAACGCTTGTTGCGCCTCTGTCTTTTTATTACTAGTAATAAAGTAAGTTTATAAAAGCTTAATTATTTCTTTTATGTTCCTAAACTAAAAGTAATCTAATTTAGCTAGGTATCTAAGCTCTAGGTATTCCTTCGCAATACTAGCAGTGTGTCCCTATACTAGCGCCATGCGTGCGCGCTTACTCTAATAGTAATCTACATTAATGTTAAGTCTGTCTATAATAGAGGCTTACTATTATTTAAATGTAGGTTCTTTACTGTCTATAAAGTTCTTAATCTTAGGCGTGTGTTTAGTAAGGTAGCTTTAAAAAAGCTTAAGAGTGCCTAAAAAGTCTCTTACTATTAAAGTAGCAGAGGTAATTTAAGGCATTATTAGGGGTAATTTAGTAGTTAGTAGAAGATAATTAGAACTAATAGTTTTTAATCTAGTTAGCTATTTAATTTATGCCCTTAATTAAGCAACTTAGTCTTTAAGGGCTATGCTGCTAGAGTTTAACTCTAAATCTAGTAGGTTTTTAGCTTTAGGTTCTATAAAAGAGGGTTTAGCTGTTAAGGTTAGTAGTAGTTTAGTTCTAAAGGTAGGCATCTTGCCTTAGCTGCAGCTAGAACAGGTTGCAGTCTTTATAATAGAATCTAATAGTAGTTAAAAGTTAGGCATTAGTAGTTGTCTCTAATCCTAATAGGTTATTAGTAGTCTTTAAGTTTCTACCTTAGCGCACTCTTTACAACTTTTCTAAAGGCAATTCTAATTGCAGGGGATAAGAAGTTCTAAACTTAAAGGCTTTAGTTAATAAAAGGTTTTTAAGATCCTATTTATAATAACTAAATAATTTAATGTAACAGTGTGTAAAAACTGTAACTTAAACTAAATTAAACACTTCTTAGAGTTAGATATAGTTAAATAAATAATTAATATAATATTATTAATAAGGCTGTTACTAGTAAAAGCAAGTTTTCTAATATAATGTAATAGCGCAGGCAAGACAATAGGTCTAAATGCGGTATGAATCCACTTAGAGGCATATAGAAGTGCGTAGGGACTTAGAGACCTAGGAATACCAATGACACCTATAGGCCTTGTACGTAGGATATCAGAAAACTACTGAGCTAGCTACGGGGGCGAGGTGCGACTAAATACATGAGGGAATAGGGGCAACTGCAGGGGACTGGGTCGAGTCATGGTCGGGGCCGATACGGGGACCCTTCGGATAGGATCCGAGCGACCCGAGATGGAACGATTCGTAGAATCGTTACACATGTTGCAGCATTTTGCAATATTTTGCAACAAATTGCAGCATGTTGCAAGCTGGTCGCGCATAGGGCTAGTGAGCGAGGGACTCGGACCGGAAAAACAAAGCCGAGCAACAC
>NW_022985174.1:14547-32692 GCF_010093535.1 Lindgomyces ingoldianus
AAGCTGTTAAGCGCAGGCCTTTCTAAATGTACCTGCCTTATTAGCTGCTTAAAGCTTAGTAATTTCCTATTACGCTAACACTAGCTTATGTACAATTATTGCTGCCCTTTATAAGGCTTTTTTTTCTAGAGGCATTACCCCTCTAGAACCCTCTCTATACATAGAGCTACTTGCAACACAACTAATATCTACTAGAGATTGTTGCCTGCTGCTGTAATCTACTGTAGTTTGCTTTAATTTGCTATAGTTTGCCGCAATTTGCTGTAGTTTGCTATAATTTGCTGCAATTTACTTTATGCATTTCCTAACACTGCTAGGTAATCTCTTACTAACACCTCTAGACATTAGCCTATTATATTTAAATAGTAGTTAAAGAAGCTAAACTAGCAGTTGTGCAAGTAAAACAGCTTGTTAAGGTATTACATGTACTACATTAATCTTTGCAGCGATAGAGAGGCAGAGGCAGAGGTAGAAGCAGCGCTAGAGCTCCCTAGTACTCTAAGAAATTCCTGCAGAGGCAATAAACTACACAAACTGCAGCTCTATAACTAGGGCTTTAATACTAAAACAATTAAATTAAAGATATTAGGTAGCAGTATTAGGCGTAGCGTGGCAGTATTAGGTAGTAAAAGGAACAGGTGCAACGCTAGAAAACGCAAGGTGTAAAGAAGAGGAAGACTATTATAAGAGTAGAAACGCGTTAAAAGCTAGAGCTAGAATGTGTTCTTTTAATTACAGCTAATAATTAACTAATTTCTAGATAACTAATCTTAAATTTATATAAACCTTTAGTTTTTAAAAAAAAGATTTTACTAACTTAATTAAAGCTAAAAATTAGCTAGCTATTATTTACTTTTAAGTATTACTTTACTTATAAGCTTACTTTATAATAAGTAATTTAGTTATATAAGGTTTTTAGCTTAGCGCTTATATACTTTTTTAAAAATATAAAATAACTTATATTAAATAGCTATAAAAAGTGTAATAAGTAAAAAAGTATATAAATAGTAATAATTTTACTATCTTTATAGTATTACTAAAAATAAAGTAAGTTATTAGTAACACTTACTATACTTAATATATTTAAGTTTATAAAATATAAAGTTAAGTAAAATCTTTTTTTTAAACACACTAGTTAGTTATAATCTTTTTAAATAAACTTTAGTAACACTATTATTTATTACTTTATATATTTCTTATATTCTTTTTTAAAATAATGTATACTTAATATACCTACATTTTTATATTAATTTACATGTAGTTTACTCTAGTATATGTTATATAAAACATATTTAAATTATAGTTAGTTATGTTTATTCTACTTTTTTTTTAGCTATATTAGTGTGTTAGAGATTAGCATTAGCTATATTAGTGTGTTAAGGATTAGCATTAGCTATATTAGTGTGTTAGAGATTAGTATTAGCTACGCTTAGTTACAGGCTGTAATTAGTTACATGCTATAGTTAAATATTATTATTATATGTCTATTACCTGTCTAATACTAATTTGCTAAGCATTATGCTATAACTATTCTTTAACCTAAATAACCTACCTTAATGTACTAACTATTTCTCTAAGCAAGCTTTGCTTTTACAGATTATTTATAAACTGTTGTAGTATTTTAAGGCTTTTTTTCTAGAGGCATTACTCCTCTAGAACTCTCTCTATACGTAGAGCTACTTGCAACACAACTAATATCTACTAGGGATTACTGCCTACTGCTGTAATCTACTGTAGTTTACTATAATTTACTATAGTTTGCCGCAATTTGCTGTAGTTTACTACAATTTGCTACAATTTACTATAATTTGCTATAGTTTACTGTAATTTGCTATAATTTACTTTATGCATTTCTTAACACTGCTAGGTAATCTCTTACTAACACCTCTAAGCATTAGCCTATTATATTTAAATAGTAGTTAAAGAAGCTAAACTAGTAGTTTTATAAGTAAAATAGCTTGTTAAAGTATTACATGTACTACATTAATCTTTACAGCAATAGAGAGGCAAAGATAGAGGTAGAGGCAGCGCTAAAGCTCCCTAGCACTTTAAGAAATTCCTATAGAAGTAATAAACTATATAAGCTACAGCTCTATAACTAGGGCTTTAATACTAAAATAATTAAATTAAAGATATTAAGTAGCAGTATTAAGTGTAGTGTAGTAGTATTAGGCAGTAAAAGAAACAGGTGCAACACTAAAAAACGTAAGGTGTAAAAAAAAAAAGACTATTATAAAATTAAAAACATGTTAAAAGCTAAGGCTAGAACATGTTTTTTTTAATTATAGCTAATAATTAACTAATTTCTAAATAACTATTAAATAAGCTTTATGCTAGCTAGCATTTATAATTAGCAAGTACGTGTAAGGCAAAGAGAGTTGCATAGTGTATACATTACGCAGGAGGGGTAGCAGGTAACTAGTGTTAATTGTTCTTCTTTTTCTAAGTTTATGCAAAGAAAAGGAATATTTATATATTTATATGTGCAACTATAACATTAGCCTATAACACATAACACCTAACAGCATATCTAAATACTTTTATTTAGACAATAACTAATCTTAAATTTATATAAACCTTTAGTTTTTAAAAAAGAAATTTTACTAACTTAATTAAAGCTAAAAATTAGCTAGCTATTATTTACTTTTAAGTATTACTTTACTTATAAGTATACTTTATAATAAGTAATTTAGTTATGTATAAAGTTTTTAGCTTAGCGCCTATATACTTTTTTGAAAAGTAAAATAACCTATATTAAATAGCTATAAAAAGTATAATAAGTAAAAAAGTATATAAATAGTAATAATTTTACTATCTTTATAGTATTATAAAAAATAAAGTAAGTTATTAGTAAAGCTTACTATACTTAATATATTTAAGTTTATAAACTATAAAGTTAAGTAAAATCTTTTTTAAAACATACTAACTAGTTAGTTATAATTTTTTTATTAGTTTATATATTTTTTATATATATATTTTTTTACAAAAAAGTATACTTAATATAAGTACACTTTAATATTAATTTATATGTAGTTTACTTTAGTATATGTTATATAAAACATATTTAAATTATAGTTAGCTATATTTTGTTACAATCCTTACTCTGGTGAAATAGTATTTTTAGGAGTACTTTAGCCTGTGGTTTTTTAGCGAGGGGGGTAGGACTTAGCTTGATTGAGTGTACAGTTCGTCGAGCAGAGTATGGGTTTTAGCGGAGTAGAGAAGGCAGGTTGTGGTTTGACCTAGCAGCTGTATGGGGAGCTGGTAAACCTGATCTGTGGGGATAGGAATGGAGGTATATATAGTGCAAGATATACAAGTTAGCAGTGTCCTCTTTGTAAAGGTTTTAATGCTTCTTGTTTATTAAATAGTTAAGGGTAGATAATAAACTAAACAGTAATCACAACCTTCTAACTATGGTTGTGATTAAGACTATATACATGGGTTTTGCATGCGTTTGCATGCGTTGCAGGTGTTGCATGCACCACCTGCAACGGCCTGCAACACCTGCACTGCCTGCAATGCCTAAGTCCTCATTAGATGATGCACTCCGCCAGGCTTTTGTCTAAAAGCTGGAGCCATTCCTCATCCGTCCTGTCACGTGATCCGCTCAGCGCGGGGCTAAGCGTTTTCCATCCGACGTCGTTCGGGCTGTGTGGGACAGCCAGTTGGGTCATTACGGTCTAACTGTTGGCTGTAACATATTTATTCTATATTTTTTAGCTATATTAGTGTGTTAGAGATTAGTATTAGCTATGCTTAGTTATAGGCTATAATTATTTACATGCTATAGTTAAATATTATTATTATATGTCTATTACCTGTCTAATACTAATTTGCTAAGCATTATGCTACAACTATGTAACAGCGCAGGCAAGACAATAGGTCTAAATGCAGTAAGAATCTACTTAAAGGAATATAGAAGTGTGTGGGGACTTAGAACCTAGGAATGCTATTAACACCTATAGGCCTTATATAGAGGATATTAGAAAACTACTAAGCTAGCTAAGAGAAGAGGTGCAACTAAATACTTAAAAAAATAAAAGTAACTATAAAAAACAGAGTTAAGTTATAGTTAAAGCTAATATAAAAACTTATTAAATAAGTTTTAAGCAACTTAAGATATAATAATTTATAAAAATTATTATAAACTATTCTTAAACCTAAATAACCTACTATAAAGATAAAATAGTAGATAGCACAGATAGCACTAAAAGTAAGCTTTTAAAGAAAGATAGAAGTGTATTATAAGAAAAATAAATTGCTGCTAAGCCTTACTTGTTAGGATTTATGCTTATATACAAAGCACAGGTTATGTAACCTCTAAACAGGCTAGAGGAGGCCATCCTATCCCGCTCTAGGACATCCCGCCTTACACCTACCTTAATGTGCTAACTATTGCTCTAAGCAAGCTTTTGCTTTTACAGATTATTTATAAACTGTTGTAGTATTTTAGTTAGTGTTAAAAGATAAGATAGCACAGGACTAAGATCTAGCCTATTTATAGCACTCTACAAGAGCACCTAATTAGGATTATCTAAGTAGTTGCGCCTATTTTTTTAACATGTAGTGTATTTATATAAAGTAATATCTAAATTAAACTACTTTTAGTTATATACTATACATTATTTTAGTTTTATTTTTTTTAAGCTTTAAGTAAAATTTTACTATTAGACTTTTATTTTTATTTAATAGTGCTAGATTTTTAAAAGATTTATCTATAGTAAATTACATAATATAAAGTGTTTCTAGCATGCTGTATGCTCTTTGTTTTACTTTTAAAGTATTACTTAGAGTTTATAACTGCTAGGGCTTATTATATATAAATAGTAGTAGTAATAGAGTGCGCAACTTTACATTAAGGCCTATTATAACTTATTATAGGTTAAAAGAAACTAATCTAGTGCCTTAAAACTCTTTTTAAATATTACTAGAAGTAATTATAGCATTATAGGCTGCTTTAAAGCATAGTAGGAACTTTATTTTTATAATATAGGTAATCTAGTTGCGTATAAGGTTTTTAGCTTAGCGCTTATACACCTTTTTTAAAGAAGTAAAACAACCTATATTAAGTAGCTATAAAAGGTGTAATAAGTAAAAAGGCATGTAGATAGTAATAATTTTATTATCTTTATAGTATTACTAGAAATAAAGTAAGTTATAGCTTTTATAGCTATTAATAACTAGCAGACAGTAGCTACTAACAGTACACCTTTTTATATGCGCGTTAAAGTGCTTTAACTAGTCTAAACTAAGCTAATTAGTAGTCTAGCTGCGCTTAAAGATTATAATAACTTAATTTTAGAGTAAATTTTTCTTTTTATACTAGTTTAAAAGGTAGTTGCTACCCTAGAAAATAATAAAAAGCAAAATAGCCTACTTTTTAGCATTAATGCTCTAGATAGCTGTTGTCTACTTCTAGTTACCTAGCTAGACTGCTTTTAGCTGTCCTTGTCTCTCTAAACCTATAATAACTGCTCTAGTAGATATCTAGCCTATTATAAACTCTATTTTATTAAAGTTGTATGTGTTATTATTCTAGATGCTATACTTAGCTTTAATATTCTTTATAAAGTTAAACTAGCCTTAAATTACTATAGAATCTTTATAAAAAGCTTTTTTATAGTTATACTTACACTTAAACTTTACTTTAAGCTCTAAGTAACGCTTAATAAATGTATTAAGCTAGTTTATGCTAACATAGCCTATATTACGCTTAGCGTGTAAAGAATTAGCTATATTAGCTACAGCTACTAGCTAGGGGGGAAATCCTTACACATCTAGCTTAAGTATGTGCTAAATAATTACTTACTTTTTATTATTATCTAGCTTTTATAAGTTAGCTGTATAATTAGCTTAAAAAAGTTGTCTAGCGCGTTAGTTACTTATTATTTTTTAAAAGACCCTATAGATAGCTGCAGCGCGTTAGTTAGAAAGTGTTGCGTCTTATTTAAAAGCTTAAAGCATAAGCTACATTTAATGTTTCTTTAATGTGTTTAAGTAGTGTGGTAGGGTCTTAGCAAAAGTAAGCAACTTAGGTGTGTAAGCAACTCGCCTATGAAGTATGTTAAGTAGGTAATATTTTCTTTTTATATTAGCTAAGAGATCTAGAGTAGTAAGAGTTACTAGGCGTTTTCTAGCAGGCTAGAGTTTAGCAGTATAAGAAGCATAACACATCTTTTATTAAAAGAACTACTAATTAGTTGTAGAATTAAGTAGATAGTAATAGTTAGCATATTAAAGTAAGTTATTTAGGTTAAAGAATAGTTGCAGCATAATACTTAGTAAAGTAGTATTAGTGTTACAATCCTTGCTTCGTGGAAGCACGCGGGTCGGTGATATCCCTAGGTAGGGCGGAATAGAAGGAGCCGACGGTAGGGTGTACAGTTCTACGTAATGGCTAATAGGCTAATAGAGTTTAGTAGAGTGACTAGATTATAGCTTGTCCCTGTAATAGCAGTATAGAGGCTAGGTTAAACAGTTCTGTTAGACAGAATTAGAGGTATATATGTTGTAATAATATACAAATAGTATTACAGCTTATTAGAAAGCTAGAATGCTACTTAGTCTATATAAAAAGTAAACTAAACATTAAACACACCTTTTAAAGGTTTATTTAAGCTAAAACTATATACATGTTTAGTAGTGCTAAGAACAAGTTGCTTAAGTTTAGATAAGTTTACCTTAGGCAACTTATTTAACTTACTTAGGCTTGTCCTGTCCTCCTAGCTTAGCCTCCTATTAGGCAATGCACTCTTCTGTGATTATAGGCAGCTGCGCTGCCTCTGTGTCTTCTAATTAGTTTGTAAACAAGTCCTGTCCTAACATAGCTAGGTTGTGGAACACCGCAGTTGGGGTTACGTCGGTCTAACCATAAACCGTAACAATTAGACAGGTAATAGACACATAACAACAACATTTAACTATAGTAGAATAAACACGTGCAGCATGCAACCTACTATAGCCTGCAACTAAGCGTAGCTAATGCAAATCTCTAACACACTAATATAGCTAGAGAGGTAGAATAGACGTAACTAACTATAATTTAAACATGTTTTACACAACACATGCTAGAGCAAACTACATGTAAATTAATATAAAAGTGCACTTATATTAAGTATACATTTTTTTTAAAAAAAATGTAAGAAATACATAAAGTAACGTACCTAACAGGTTGGCCGGCCACACAGGTTGGCCGGCTACTTTTGCTAAGCCCCCACTAAAACTACCCTATTCTCTCGCAAAACAGCCTACTTTAGCCCTATATAAAGTAATATAACATAAGATATTATTTAAAGTCTACTTCTACTACTTACTTATATGTACGCAAGTTATGCCTAGTCTAATTGCACTGCCTGCATTACTTTTAACTTAGCTTACCTTTTTTTAGCACGCACCTGCGTCTTTAGCTTCTTTCTATTACTACACGCTTTAAACTCCTTTAAAGCAGTTAGATAAGCTCTATTCTTAACTATTAAGGTCTTTTTTGCCTAAATCTGCTTTTTTTATGTAATCTATGTTACATAGCAGCTTTATTTACTGCTTAAAGCTCTGTAATCTTATAGCTTACTTTATTATGTTAATGCTCTAGATAACTATTGTCTACTTTTTATTACCTTACTATATTGCCTTTAGCTGTTCTTATCTCTTTAAAGCTATAACAACTGCTTTAGTTAATATCTAGCCTATTATAAAGCTTAACTTATTAAAGTTATACTTGTTTTTATCTTAGATACTGTACTTAGCTTTTATGTTAGCTACTAGGCAAAACTAGCTTTAGATAACCTCTAGATTTTTATAAAGCGCTCTCTTATAATTATACTTATAATTAAACTTTATTATAAACTTAGAGCAGTGCTTAACCTACATACTAGGCTAGTTTAAGCTAACCTAGCCTAGATTGCGCTCTGTAGGCAAGGAATTACCTATATTAGCTACAGCTGTAAGCCTAGGGAGAAATCTGCATGTAATAAGCTTAAGTATGTACTTAACAACTACCTTCTTTTTAAGCTTAGTTAGATTCCTTAATTTAGGCTAGCATTTTGCTTATAAAGGCTGTCTAGCGCGTTAATTACTTAGTGTTATGTAAAAAACATTATAAATAGCTGTAGCACGTTATAAGAAGAGTTTTAAGTCTTATTTAAAAGCCTAAAGAGCAAACTGTATCTAACGTTCTTTAGAAAATTTAATCTAGTGTTGTTGTTAAGGCATTATGTAGATAGGTAGAGTTTAGTAGGGGCTTGGCAAAAGTGGCCAGCCAACCTGTTAGGTACGTTAATAGAAAATAGTGTTACTAAAGTTTACCTAAAAAAATTATAACTAACTAGCGCGTTTAAAAGAGAAGATTCTGCTAAACTTTTTATTCTACAAATCTAAATATAATAAGCAGAGTAAGCTCTGCTAATAATTTATGTATAATTAAGTTTACACACTTATTAAAGCTTTTAAAATGTTAATTTTATTATTCTAGTACTCTAGGCTAGTTTTATTTTATAGTGTTACCTCTAATATTCTTATGTCTTTTATAAGTTATTTATATAATAGAAATTATTCTTTTTTTATATTATTATATAAAGTTATTAATTACTAGTAGAATTTTATTATAGTAGTATAGTTAATTACTTTTATAGTAGATGTTGCATATAGCTATCTGTCTATATATATTCTTCTGCTGTGCTAGCTAGAAGGTTAACCTTTTAGCAAAACGCAACAGTTATAAGCCTAGTTTACAACGTAGTGTAGATAGTTAGTGCATAAAATTTTTTACACCTGTTCTTTACTAATAGAATTGCATTATCTCTAAGCACTATGTGTTTAATTTCTACGCTTAGTAAAAAGAATTTAGGCAGTGCATCTATTATAAAAGCTACCTTGTATTTAGATCTATCTCTAAGTTCTATTACTTAGGCTAGAAGAGAGTGTGTTAAGGTTATTTTAGCAAAACACAACAGTAGATTATATAAGTACTACTCTTATTATCTAGCTGCTAGTTTATATAGCTTTATGTTTGCAATAGTGACACTCGGATGCGTTGTCACCATAGTCGCACGATAGTCGGATGTGTCGTCACACGATGATCATGCGTCGGCACCATAGTCGTATGCATTTCAGCACAGTCTGTTGCCACGACTCACCCACTTATTTCGCATATATATAGACTCCTGCAAAGGACTCCTCTAGCAATACATTAAATGCAGTTCCTCATGTCTCTAGTGCCTTACATAGCTTCACACTTTATTATTTATTTTAGTATGCATTTTACACTATTTTCTTCTTACTTTATAACGTACTTTACAGGCGAGTTGCTTACACACCTAAGTTACTTACTTTTGCTAAGACCCTACTAAACTACTCTTCCTACACTAATGCATTCCCTATAACACTACTTAAACGCGCTAAAAGAATGTTAGATATAGCTTATACTCTAAGCTTTTAAATAAAACATAAAACTTTTAAAGAAATATGCTATAGCTATGTGCAAGGTCTTATAAAAAATAATAAATAACTATAGCACTAGATAACTTTTATAAGCTAATTCTATAGCTAAATTATAGAAGCTAGGCAATAAAAAGAAGTAGGTAATTGTTAAGACTATACTTAAGCTATATGCATAAGAAATTTCCCCTTAAATAGCATTTATAGCTAATATAGCTAATTCTTTACGCGCTAAGCGTAATCTAGGCTATGTTTATATAAACTAGCCTAGTATGTTTACAAAGTGTTATTTAAAGCTTAAAGTAAAGTTTTAAGTGTAAGTATAGTTAAAAGATATTTAGCTAATTATAAACCTTATCTTACTAAAGTTATACATGTTATTATCCTAGATGCTATACTTAGCTTTAATATTCTCTATAAGGCTAAACCTGCTTTAAATTACCTTAGAACTTTTATAAAAAGCTCTTTTATAGTTGTACTTACGCTTAAACATTACTTTACGCTTTAAATAACGCTTTATAAATATACTAGGCTAGTTTATGTAAACATAGCCTAGATTACGCTTAGTGCGCAAAGAATTAGCTATATTAGCTATAAATGCTATCTAAGAGGAAATTCCTTGCGCATATAGCTTAAGTATAGTCTTAATAATCACCTGCTTTTTTTTATTACCTAGCTTTTATAATTTAGCTGTAGAATTAGCTTATAAAGGTTGTCTAGTGCTATAGTTATTTATTATTTTTTATAAAACTTTATACATAGCTATAGCATATTTCTTTAAGAGTTTTATATCTTGTTTAAAAGCTTAAAGTGTAAGCTATATCTAACATTCTTTTAGCACGTCTAAGTAGTGTTGTAGGGAATGCATTAGTGTAGGAAGAGTAGTTTAGTAGAGTCTTAGTAAAAGTAAGCAACTTAGGTGTGTAAGCAACTTGCCTGTAAAGTACGTTATAGTATTAGAGCTTACTATATAATGTAAAAAATTAATTTACTATTTTTAAAAATAAGTAATAAAATAAAGTACTTTATAATTACTTTTACTAATTTATAGTTAATTAAATTAACTACTAAATAGTGTTAAATAAGCTTTTTAGCTAATTACTTATAGTATAAGCACTTAAGTAGTAAAAGTAAGAGTAGTGTACAGTGTGCACAGTATACAAAGTAGGTAGAGTAGAGGGAACATGTTTCTAGTTATTACTTTGTCTTTTTTCTCTGTATAGAGAAAAAGAGGAATATCTACATGTTTACGCACAGAGGTTTGCGCACAAGCATTATGTATATGTAATCATTCTTGTGCACAATAACTAGTATCTAGACTATAACACTACTGCTGTGTACAAACATTTAAAGTTACTTTAGAGCTTTACTACCTATAACCTACTTAGTATAAAATGTTAAAAAGATAAAAAAAGATATAAATAGCTTAAAAAAACTATTACTTATACTTATACTTAACTAACTAAAAAAGTAACTACTTTTAGTAAATAGTATTAAAAGTATTATTTTTAAGTATTTTACATATAAAAATATTTTTAAAGCACTAATTTATTAGTACTTAACAGAACTAGTAAAATAACTTACTTATATAGCACTATACTTTTTTATTTAGCACTTATAACTTTTAACTAAAGTAGCTATAAACTTAGTTTTAAAAGCTTTATAGCACTAATTTTAAAACTATTTTAGTAATATATTAAAACTTTAAGCTATTTTAAATAAAATTATAACATTAGAAGCTTACTAATAACTATTTTTTAATAAAAAAAACTTAATAATTAACTACTATATATAAAAAACTACTTATATAAAAGTAGTACATTTATAAATACTTTATAGTATTTATAAGTACTAAAACTAAAACTTTTAAACTTTTAAAAATAAACTTTAACTAAATAGTAAAAAAAAAAGTTATAATTATAAGTTACTTTTATAAAAGTAAGCTTTTTAATTATAAACTATTTACTTTACTTAGCTTTTAACATACCTAACAGGTTGGCTAGCCACTTTTGCTAAGCCTCTACCACACTCTACCTATCTACATAATGCCTTAACAATAACACTAGATTAAATCTTCTAAAGAATAGTAAATATAGCTTACTTTTTAAGCTTTTAAATAAGACTTAAAACTTTTTTTATAACACACTACAGCTATTTATAATGTCTTTTACACAACACTAAGTAATTAACGCGCTAGACAGCCTTTATAAGTAGAATACTAGCTTAAATTAAAAAATCTAACTAAGCTTAAAAAAAAGTTGTTGTTAAGTATATACTTAAGCTTATTATACACAGATTTCTCTCTAGGCTTATAGCTGTAGCTAATATAGCTAATTCCTTGCGCACAGAGCGCAATCTAGGCTAGGTTAGCTTAAACTAGCCTAGTATATAGGTTAAGCACTGCTTTAAGTTTATAATAAAGTTTAATTATAAGTATAATTATAAAAAAGTGCTTTATAAAAATCTAAAGGTTATCTAAAGCTAGTTTTACCTAGTAGCTAACATACAAGCTAAGTATAGTATTTAGAATAAAGACATATATAACTTTAACAAGTTAAGCTTTATAATAAGCTAGATATTAACTAAAGTAGTTATTATAGCTTTAAAGAGATAAAGACAGCTAAAAGTAATATAGTAAAGTAATAAAAAGTAAATAATAGTTATTTAAAGCATTAACATAATAAAGTAAGCTATTTTACTTTTTATTATCTTTAAAAGCTGCTATTACTTTTTTACTTAGTATAAAAAAAAGAATCTGCTTTAAAACTAGGTTATTATAGTCTCTAAAAATAGCTAGATAATAAATAAGCTTAGGCTATAGTAGTTAAAGCACTTTAATAAGCATATAAAAAAAAAGTTATAAGCGCTTATTAGCTTTTTATTATTAATAGCTATAAAAGCTATAACTTACTTAATTTTTAGTAGTACTATAAAAAAAATAAAATTATTACTATCTATATGCTTTTACACTTATTACACCTCTTATAGCCTTTTAACGTAGGTTGTTTTGCTCTTTTAAAAAAAGTGTATAAGCGCTAAGCTAAAGATTTTATATGTAACTAAATTACTTACATTATAAAACTTAAGTTTCTACTATGCTTTATACACTCTTATAATGCAGTAATTACTTTTAGTAATATCTAAGAAGGGTTTTAAAGCACTAGTTTAGTTCTATTTAACCTAAAATAAGTTAAAATAGCTCTTAACATCTAGTTATATACTTTATTACTACTACTACTTATTAATAATAAGCTCTAGCAGTTGTAAACTTTAAGTAATACTCTTAAATTTAAGTTATAATTAATGCTTATAAAGGTAAAAATTTAGAGGTATATAAATAGCTTACTAACGTCTATAGTAAAGGCCTTTAAAAAAGTCTTAAAAAGGGCAGCAATTATTGCATATAAGCTAGTGTTAGTGTTAGATATGCGCACCTACTGTCAAGACAGGAGGAACGTTTGACGAAAGCTGCTACATAGTACGAGCAATAAGCTCGAACAGTATGTTGCAGCAAATTGCAGCATTTTGCAGCATTTTGCAGCATGTTGCAGCATTTTACAGCATGTTGCAGCAAATTGCAGCATGTTGCAAGCTGGTCGCGCATAGGGCAAGTGCGCGAGGGACTCGGATCGGCAAAACAAAAAGCCGAGCAACACAAGTAGAGCAGAAAAAGAATTAATAAATAAACATAATTAATACAATTAATTAATTATTCTATACATTATATCTAAACCTATTATTTATCTTAGGAAGCCTAGAAACAGTGCTTAAATCTAACAATTAAGAGTCTTAGTGCCTCCATTAATACAAAATGGCCACCCAGCCTCCTTAAGACGCGACAGTCGTCCTTCGAGACCGCACCGACTACAGAGCCTGGATGATGCAGCTGCAATTGAGATGTGTAGCGCACAGCATCTGGCCGCAAGTGGATCCTAAGTTGACCATCCAAATGATCTCTAAACTAAGAGCTCTAGAGATGCCGCTAATAGCTAAGTTTTCACTAGCCTCTAACGTTAAAACGCCTACGCACATAAACAAGCTATTAATAAGCAGTGTTAGAGCCTTTAAAGAAGCTATTAAATACTATAAGATTAAGGCTAACAAGTATAAGAGTAACAGACATAATTATAAAAGAGAGTAATTAAGCTTCTAACAGATTATTGTCTTTATCTAGTTAATAGTTAGCCTGCATCTGCAGCGTATATGCTGTTCCCTAGATTAACTACTTAGATAGTAGATTATAAACTTTAAAGCTACAGTAGGCGTTAATAACTAATTTAAATAAAAACACGCGTGTAACTAATATAATGCATCTTTAAAGCTGCTAAGAAACGCAAGCATATAGAACCTATAGCTAGCAGAGTATAATTACGCTGCTACAGAAGCAGAGACACAAAATGTTCTAGAAACAACGTATTTTAATGCTGTTATAAAAGGCTTTCTAACTACTATAAATAAAGTTGCCTCTTATTAGTCTATAACTTTTTAGGAAAGTAGACAGTTTACACTAAATATAAATTAAAAAAAAATAATAAAGTGCTTTTAAAAACATATAATGTTAAATTATTTAATACATATAAAAAAGCATAAAGCTACCTTTATAATAAATAACTTATTATACTTTACTAAAAGTAGGAAGACTACCTAGGGCATAAATAAAAACGCCTATAGTGTAGAAGTTATAATGTTAAGAAAATAGAGTAAATCTTAACATTAACATTATTAAAAAGATAATAAAAAGTTATTTTTAAGCTAAAAACTTACTAAAATAAAAAGCACTAAATATTCTACATGTAGACATATTTATGCACTAAAGGACTACTTTTATGTCTATCTAGATAGAGCACTAGACTAGTAGATGCTAAATAAAAGAGTTAAAAAGCTTATAGTATTAAAGCGTAAGCATAACTTAAAATTTTAAGGCCTACTTAAAGAGCAGCGTAGACATAATTTAAAAATACTAATCTTAAAGAGTTTACATACACTTATGCTAGAGATATAAAAAGACTAACTTAAAAGCTAGAAAGTATTAAAAGTTAAGGTAGCTGCATTGCTAGCTATAGTTAATTTAAACTAAAACAGATATTTACTAAAAAAATTATTTATTCTTAACTTAGGCTTAACATGCTATATTATAAATAATTTTAATTAGATCTATAACTATTATTTACTAACACTAAAAAACTTTATTTAGTCTAAAAACTTTTATATATAGATTTAAAGCTATAAATTAATTACACTAAGCTTAAAAAGTAAGTATAGAATATATAGTTAAGCATATAGTCTTATACTACATAACGCTGCACTGTGCCTAGACCTGCTGTGCAACCTAGTCTTGTTCTGCCTACTGCAACAGAAAGGAATCTAGTAGGACACATAAGCAGAGCTAACTGCTTTAAAGGCCTTAGACAGGATAATAATTAAAGATTTTATAAAGATTTATAGCTAATAGGTGTTAAAGTACTATTTACTATAAAAAGGCTTATATTATACACACATAATTAACATAAGAACTAAATATAGTCTATAAAAAGCATTAGTAGAGCTATAGTATAAGTGTCTAGAACACTTTAGACTAGCTACACTTTAACACCTTATATAGTAAGCTAAGAGGGTGCAAATTAAAGAAATTATAATAGTTTAATATAACTTATATAGTAAAGCTAAGATATAATAATAAATTAGCTATACACTGCAAATTAGTAATAGTAGACTTAGTAAAAGACTATTAATTAATTTTTATGCATATAAAGCATAAAGTATTATAAAAGAGTAAAGTTAAATGCTAATTACTAATAAGTATTTTAGCCTTTAGTAAGACCTTTACTTTAAAGATAATAAGCCTGCTAAATTAATTATTAAAGCTTTTATAATTTTTATCTTTTTTTTAAAGAACTATTATAACATTACTATAAAAGTTATTAAAGCTAATAACAAAATTATAATAGTAAAACTAAAGGTAGAATGCTAGCTAGCATTATATAAAATAACTATTAAGCCTTTAGCACTAGATACACAAGCCTAGAACAGAGAAGCTAAATGCTTAGAGAGTGTAAATAAAGAGAAGTTATAGGCTATGCAACTAGATGCTAACCTACTATAGAACATATAGCTATACATTACTAGAGCTAGCGTATATCTATATAATTAGACGCTAAACTATGCTAATAACTAAAAGACGCTATACAAGATCTTCTTTACATAAGTAGCTTTAAATAATAAAGTTGTTACATTAATTTAAAAGCTAAGCTTTACACATTTAAAAGCTTATAGCTATAAAGCATTTATAATAACTAATAACACATATTAGAATAAATCTAAGCTATAGAGGCTAGACCTAAAGGTGTAGATTAGATATCTAGTTAGGTACTAATTATTAAACATCTACTGCGTATAGATACTACTGCTAGTAAAAGTAATCTATACATGTAATATTATTTTTAATAAACACTTAATCTTTAGTAGTAAGCCTAAAGACCTAATAAATAACTTTATGTATAACATAGTAAAGAAAATTACTATATATATTAAAATAATTAAGTTTTTAACACCTAGTTATTAGCTAAAGACAAAGTTATTTTATAAAGACAATACTATAAATAATATATTAAATTTTAATAAAGTAGACCTACTAGGCTACTATTAAAAAAGAAAAATTAGAGATAACTATCTGTCTTCTTTAAATACTCTGCTACCTATAGCATTGCTTATGCAGTTAATAGCTAGAGCAGCACTAAAGCTAAGCTAAATAAAGTTATTAAAAACTATACTATAGGCTACAGCCTTTATAGCTAGCATAAAATTTAAAAGTGTAAAAAAGCATAGCAGTAAGATGCTAAATAAAGTAGTATTAATAAAAATGCTATTTAAAAGAAAGACACTTTATAGAAGCTAGCTACTACCTCTACTATTAACTTAAAAGCAACTAGAGAAGCACCCTCTACATAAGATGTTTAAGGCAGCAGAAAGAACACACTTAGACAGTTATTAGATAATAAAATCTTAGACAGAGGTCTAAACAAAGCTAATTAAAGCAGCTAGACAGCAGATCTTAGATTGTATGTTGTAACAGCGCAGGCAAGACAATGGGTCTAAATGCGGTGGGAGTCCACTCAGAGGCATATAGGAGTGCGTGGGGACTCTGAACCTAGGAATGCCATTAACACCTATAGGCCTTGTACAAAAGGATATCAGAAAACTACCAAGCTAGCTACAGAGGCGAGGTGCGACTAAATACATGAGGGAATAGGGGTAACAGCAGGGGTCGGGGCCAGGTCGAGGTCGGGGCCGATACAGGGGCCTTCCGGGCCATCCGAGATGGAACGATTCATGAGGATCGTTACATATGTAGGTGTACACCTACAAGCTTAACAAGCACTATAGATTATAAAAATGTAAAGCGTAACTAGTAGTCTATAGCAATTAACAGAGAAATATTACTATATAAGATACCTACGCTGCTACCCTAGCAGAACGCTTATTTTAAATGCTAATAGCAATATCTGCACACTTTAACCTAGAGCTTAAATAATATAATATAACTAACATGTTTATACATGCAGCAATTAACTGCAATATCTACATGCAGATGCTAAGAGGCTATTAGAAACTAGGTATAATACTAAAGCTTTAAAAAGCACTATATAGCCTATAAATTTTTTCTCTACTTTAGCAACACTATTTTATAATAACTTTTAAAGGCCTTAGGTTTTTAGCTGTTCTACATAAACTCTACTACATAACTAAAGCTAGAATATTTGTCTTCTTCTATGTAGACAACCTTATTGTTGCGTACAGGAAAGGCTCTAAAGCAGATGCACAGCGTGTAGTAGACTAGTTACAAGAGAAGTATACTCTAATAAGAGGCAAGAACCTATAATAGTTCTTAGAAGTTAAGATTATTAAAGATTAATAGTAATAAATAATTTAGCTATTATAAGCCTTATATATTAATAAATAGCTAAGCTAGCTAATAGAAAGGACCTGCAGCACGCTACACCTATAAGTAGGATTAAACTTATGCTGTAATCTAGTTTTACAACTCTATTAAAAGTAAATTAATATTAGCAGAAGATTAGATCTCTGCTTTTTGCAGCAGTTACTACAAGACTAGACATTGCCTTTACTACATTACGCCTTGCATAGTTTCTCACAAATCCCGCATCTAACTATTAGGATGCAGCTAATTAAGTCATCCTGTACCTACATGCGACACAGACGTACGCACTCTAATTAGGAGGAGAAGACTACCTTATAGTAGCAAGCAATGCGTTATTTGTAGATAATACACTAAATAGAAAAAGCTTTTAAGGCTATGTTATTTAACTATTTAGCAGATAAATTGCATAGTAAGTAAATAAATAAGATATAGTTACAATATTAACAACAAAAGCAGAATTACTTGCACTATCCTAAGTTGCTAAGGAAGCTATGTTTACAAGAATGCTTTTTAACAAACTGTAAGTTAAGCTGCCTAATTTAACTATTATAATCTAGTGCAACAACAAGCAGACAATCTAACTGGTAAACAAAGAGATATCTTGACTTTAAACCAAGCTCCGACATGTCAACATCCATAACCACTGGCTCTGACAGGAAGTCTCTCGACAAACAATCAAGGTTGTCCATGTCCCCTCCAGCAAGATGCTTGCGGACGGACTCACCAAAGCGCTTCTAGCCAGCAAATGGCCAAGCTTTCTTCAGCAAATTC
>NW_022985174.1:33017-224475 GCF_010093535.1 Lindgomyces ingoldianus
CAGCATTTTGCAGCAAATTGCAGCATGTTGCAAGCTGGTCGCGCATAGGGCAAGTGCGCGAGGGACTCGGATCTATCTGGTGCAAAAATCGGTGGAATTCCTTGGCAACACAACGATTTTCCCTGCGCGCGTACAAACTCACATACAAACTGTGAATTTACTTGTTTTATGCGAGAATTGTGCAACAACTATCTAATAATTGTTAGTAAAACTTGAGGCTATACAAATATGTGTAAAGGGGTATACTGACGCGTTTTTTAGAGTTATAGTCTCATGTTTCAAGCCCATGGCGTCTCTACAAGGCCTCTCACGCCCGCGCAGGCGCGTCGCGCTCCTAAGATCCCTAGAGAGCTCATAACCAAAGGCCGCGGCCTTGATCCACGCCGGAGAATTGAAATATATCGCTTTTTGCTGCTAGGCTGGCGTCACGACTCTATTGCTAGTCATGTTGGTGTGTCGCGGTCAGAGGTGTACGCGATTGAGCGCAACTTGAAGCTGCACGGCAGCACTCGCAAACCAAGTGATCCAAACGCTGTACTTGGCCGCCCGCGTAAAATAGGACCTGAAGATGAGCAAGCCTTATTTAATGAGCTCTATCAAAGCGGCTGGATGTATCATGACGAGATAGCTTACTGGTTATGGATGGAGAGAGGCGTTAAAGTACACCGGTCAACAGTTACTCGGCTGCTCAACGATCGCAGCTGGAGCGAGCGAGCGCTGCGTCCTATCTCTATACTTCGTAATGAGGAGCTTCGTGAGAGCTATCGCCGCTGTATGAGGCAGTTCACCGCCGCTGATCTAGTGTTTCTGGACGAGTCCATCTTTAGTGAGAAGACTGGTTGGCGGCACCACGCCTACGCGCCGATAGGCTCCACGAACCGCTATATGCAGGACGTTCGACGAGGGAAAACCTGGGCAGCCTTACCCGCGTTTACTATGAATGGGTACCTGCCTTGTACGGGCGTGAAGGAGGGCTATTTTAGCCATGAAGACTTTATGGATTGGATCCGCGAGTCGCTACTGCCCACCCTTCGCATGGCGTACGGTAACAAGACTATGGTTGTAGTCCTTAACAACGTCTCAATTCATACAAACTGGGAGGTTGTGAGTGAGATTGAGCAAGCTGGCCACATTGTCAGATATTTGCCGCCATACTCGCCAGACTATAACCCAATTGAGCTCACCTTTAGCGTCCTTAAAGCTTAGATTCGCAGGTACTATGGCTGCACGCGCGGGCGATTTGACAACTTTGGCGACTTCCTGAGGGCAGCTAT
This sequence comes from Lindgomyces ingoldianus, assembly GCF_010093535.1. NCBI lineage: Eukaryota > Fungi > Ascomycota > Dothideomycetes > Pleosporales > Lindgomycetaceae > Lindgomyces > Lindgomyces ingoldianus. The sequence continues at coordinate 34,292 of NW_022985174.1, forward strand.
CCGCGAGAGTCAGTGTGATCGGTTTGCAAGAAAGCACTTTAAGCACGCTGCCGATGGCCTGTATAGGATGGAGAGCAAGGAGGCATTAATGGAGGCTAGGCACAAGATGTGGAGGTGGCAGTAGGGCGAGCAAGCAGTAGAGAGCATAAGGCAGAGAGAACAAGCGTTAATTGTACAATAGGTATTATAGTATTAGTGACGTAGTAACATTTTTCTAAAGCCTAACGCCTGCAGTCCTGTCTCCTCAGTTTGTTACTCCACTACCTGCAGTGTTGTCGTTACCCATGTTCATGAGTCCTACAGCAGCAGCAGCAGTAGCAGCAGCAGCAGCTTGATAGTGCTGTTTAAACTTCCTAAGATCCTCTTAAAGGTGCCTAACTACTCTATCTTTTAGCCGGAAGCGCTCACTAACTGCTACCTTATAGAGATCTCTACTAGAGTTTAACATCTCTTGCAAATCTCTAACAGTCCACCGCTCTGAGATTGCTACATCTTGCGCCTGCTTGTAGTCCTCGTGATTGTCCTCTGGCTGCTAGGCAATAATCTACTTAAAAAACTCTCTTATAATTGCTCTTGTGTCCTCCTTGCCGCTTACAGGGCTTGAGCTTAGCACACAGGTGGAGAGCGCTGTCGCAGGTGTAATAGGACGCTAAGCAATTGGTGGCGGTAGTGACGGCGGTAAAGGCGAGTAAAGCTGCTGCAGATGGAGAGGATAAGCAGGCTGAGGGTAACTAGCAGCAGCAGCAGGGCCGTATGGATAGCCTATTGGCAGGCTAGGCTGGCCAAATCCGGGAAAGTTTGGCTGTAACCTCATATTTTCGCGCTGGAGTTGAACCATCTCGCGCTGCTCCTCTCGCCACCGGGCATCGTCCTCTGCCTTCTGCCTAGCCTGCTGACGCTTGCGCTTCTTTAAAGTGCGCTAAAAATCGCGCTTAGAGTTGCTCTTGCTAGCAGTAGAACTACAGCGCTTCTTGCCTTTACGCCTGCCCTTTGGCTTTAGCTGGTTACTGCTACTAGCAGGGCTTCTCCAGTAATTAATAAGCTGAATTAGAGGCGTGAGGAGCTCTGCCTCACCTGCAAGGATTGCGTTTGCCTAAGATTTCGCGTCCGCAGGCGAGACTTTGTAGTGCTTAAAGTTGGCAGTAACCTAGCACTAGCACTTAAAGTTTAGGCACTCACTGTTACTACAACGCCAGTGGCGGTGGAGTCTCTTCTCCCAGTCCTCCTGCGTGGCCATATCCTGCAATTGCTGTACCGCTCTCGCCTTGTTAAGCAGCTGCTGAGTACGCCTTAGATTTTTTTCAGGTTGCGGCGTTGACAAGTCAGGTACATCAGACAAGGGCTTATTAGCGTACTAATTACGCTTAAAGGCTTTCTGTAAGGCAAGCGCCTTAACAGTAACCTTAATGTTTACCTCTACTACTTAAGGAGGCGGCCCTTTGCTGATTTAATAGTTAACCTGCTTAAAAAACTTCTCCTCCTCAGCCGCACTAAAATCTGCTAGTGAGTGCGTCACCTTTCGCGCCCTTGGGCCTACTTAAAAGTTGATTGTACGCTGAATAATCTTGTACTCACAGCCTTTAAGTTGAGCCTCTGGCATGGCTAGCAGCTCATTTACAACATTCTCTGCGTCCTCTAGCCACCATATAAAGCGATTGTGCTGCTCTGGTGCGCGGTAAACAGCGCTCCTTCTGTTAACAATTAGCTTATATTTAACCTTAAGATTGTACTCTAGTGCGTTTAACAGCAATGATAAGTTGGCGGAGCAAATAGGGGCGGCTGCCATAGGCGTAACACAGCCTGCTGTCGGCGAATTTGACTTGGCGGATAGATCGATAGTTACAGCCTCAGGCTGCGTCTTGAGCGTTGGTAGCGGCGACGACAGTACAAAGTCGCGCTCTATTTGCGTAGTAACAGGCGTAGTAACTTAAGCAGGGCTTGCCTGAGCAGCCGCCGGGCCCGCGTTAGCTGTCGAAGGCTCTATAAACCGCACCTAATCGCGCTGTGAGCGCGTCGTCCGCCCTCTAGTACGCTTCGCAGCCTTTAGTTGCGCCTTTGTAGCTTTTCAACGTGGTTTTGCTGCTTTCTTACGTGCTGCAATAGCTGCAGTAGCTGCAGCAGCGGCCGCTGCCTCTGCTGCAGTTACAGAGGGTATACGCGCCCTCTTTGGCCTCTCCATGAGCATATTGACGGACTACAACACCAAAAACGCGTCAGTATAGCTCCTATACACGTATTTGTATAGCCTCAAGTTGTACTAACAATTATTAGATAGTTGTTACGCAATTCTTGCATAAAATAAGTAAATTCACAGTTTGTGTGTGAGTTTGTACGCGTGCAGGGAAAATCGTTGTGTTGCCAAGGAATTCCACCGATTTTTGCACCAGATAGATCAGCAAAACAAAAAGCCGAGCAACACGAGTAGAGCAGAAAAAGGATTGATAAATGAACACAATCAATACAATCAATCAATCATCCCATACATCATATCCAAACCCATCATTCATCTCAGGAAGCCTAGAAACAGTGCTTAAATCTGACAGTTAGTGTAAAAAGAGATTATAAAGCTTTAAGTAGTAAATAAAGCTACTACATAACATAGATTACATAAAAAAAAGCAGATTTAGGCAGAAAAAACCTTAATAGTTAAGAATAGAGCTTGTCTAACTGCTCTAAAGGAGTTTAAAGCGTGTAGTAATAGAAAGAAGCTAAAGATGTAAGTGCGCGCTAAAAAAAGGTAAGCTAAGTTAAAGGTAATGTAGGCAGTGTAATTAGACTAGGCATAACTTGCGTATATGTAAGAAAGTAGTAAAAGTAGACTTTAAATAATATCTTATGTTATATTACTTTATACAGGGCTAAAGTAGGCTGTTTTGCGCTAGAATAGAGTGGTTTTAGTAGGGGCTTAGCAAAAGTAGCCGGCTAACCTGTGTGGCCGGCTAACCTGTTAGGTACGTTATAAGCTTATTAAGCTTAACTTAATGAAATAAAAACACTATATATTAGTAACTATAGCACTAGTAATAATGTTTTAAATTATCTAGTTATATTTTTTTAAATATAGTTTTTTTTTACTAAGGTTTTTTAAAGTTTAGTTACTAGTAATAAGTACTACTTAAGTGTAACCTAGATAGTCTCTACTATAGGTCTGCCTAGAGCTAGTCTAAGTTACTATAATATTCTACCTGTAACGGTTCTCATGATTCGTTCTATCTTGGGTCGCTCGGAACCTATCCAAAGGGTCTCCGCATCAGCCTAGACCATGACTCGACCCTGTCCCCTGTAGTTACCTCTATTCCCTTAAGTATTTAGTCGCACCTCTTCTCTTAGCTAGCTTAGTAGTTTTCTAATATCCTTTGTACAAGGCCTATAGGTGTTAATGGAGTTCCTAGGTTATTAAGTCCCCACGCACTCCTATATGCCTCTGAGTGGATTCCTACCGCATTTGGACCCATTGTCTTGCCTGTGCTGTTACACTACCTATTTAATTACAGGATTAAGGACAACCTGTAAAAGAAGGGGGGCTATGTTATAGTTAACTTAGACATGCCTTAGACTCTCCCTAGAAAGCCCTTAGCCTAGCCTTAGGCACATAACGTCCTGTCACGTGCCCTAGCACACATATATATATATATCCTCTCACGAACCCCTGAGTCTCCTTAAGGATTTGTCTATTAATACTATCCTGTACCCCCTTCTGCGCTTTATGCTTCCTGCTTCACAGTGCTCTCACACTCTGTTACTTCTGTATAATTTTAGATTAGCCTAGGTTACAGAGGTATAGTAGGTAAGACGTAAGTAGAGCATGATAGACTAAGGATTTGTAAAGCTGTTTTGCACTTTTTTTTTTAAACCTCTACTAGGTTAGTTTACTAAGAAACTAAGAATCTAATTCCTCTTAAAATTCACTAAAAACACTGTCTAATTCTACCAGCTACACACCACCAACACGAGCCCAGCATTCTCCCACCACCAATGCTCCCATCCATCCAACCGTCCAGCCACCCTCCTACCCCCCTTCCTGTCCATAATACCACCTCCCCAAACCATAGCCCATCTCACCTCCCCACCATCTCTCTACCCAACCACGCCCTCAAACCCCGCCATCTAACCTAACAGCCTTCATGCGTATTCGCATTACAAAAAGTAAACTCGCCATCCGCCTTCCCAGTACTCAACTTCATCGGGCTCTTCCCACACGCATTCGGATCCTCATCAAAGGGCTCCTCACATAAGACCTCAAATCCATCATCACTCGACCACTGCTGCCACGCCTGAAACGCCCCGCAAGATTGACGGAACCTTGGTCGGAAGACCAAGTGCCCGACGTCACCTTTGGTGGGGTTGAATGTGTATGTGTCTGTTGTCGTTTCAGCGCGCGACCAGGAAAAGGATGCGCTGCCAGTGAGCACGGCGTTGCCTTCGGGGCCGGGGGGGGAGTTGCCGCCGAGCGTGATGGTGAAGCCTTCGGTTATGGTAACAGCTTCCGAGTGGGCGATGCCGCAGGTTGTCACGTCGCAGTTTATATCTGCGGAGACTGTTGAAGAGTCAATATTCTATACGCCTGGTATCGAAATAAGAGAAGTGGGTTTAAAATCCTCTTGAGCTTTATCCAGAATTTTGGGAAGGATAGGACGGTTTACCTTTGACGGGATCTCCGAGAACTTCAGTGGCAGAGTGCTCGCAGAACTGGTAACACGGCTTTGAGATATCGATCACGCCGTTGTAGGTCTTGTCGCTGCAAGCGTCGCGTTTGTTGAGAGTGTTGTTGGCGGAGCGGGCGGCAAGCTGGGAGGGCGTGGCGTACACGAGTTCGCCGTTCTCGTTCGGAATGAGTAGGTTCTTCAGTTTATAGACGTCGCTGGTTGGGTTTGAGGTAGGGATGGCTAGTAAGACTGGTGGGAAGAGAGTGATGAGGGAGGTGATGGAGCGCATATTGTTCAAAAGGACTAGAAGATTGTTGGTAGTAGCAAGATTTTACGTCAATGTACTTGGAAAGGTAAACGGTAATGTAATGCTGTAATCCTGAGATATTGAGATGCTCTCATTCTATCGAGGCACAGAGTGGCTTTAATACTTCTCCGAGAACTCTCATACTTTCTCTTGATCCTCTACAGCATGGATATCTGGCGCGATTGTCCACTCGACGAACGTCAGGCTAGGGCGGCTTCCCTTGATACCACCTCGAAGTCCGGAGCATCCTGAGAACGAGGATGCCACGTCCTCAGAATGGCTTTAAACCCTCGAAGATGGAGACGACTCGCGCGAGAGTCGAGATGAAGTACCGGCTAGAAGTCATGTATCGGGCGAAGAGCTGGGGAAATGTCTGAAGGAGGGTTAAATCCTTGATGGACTTTAAAACTGAATAACATCCTCCCCTTTTTTTTTCATGGAGTTTCGTCGCTTTTGGGAGAATGCAATATAAGGAGGTTTGAAGAAGAGACTAGACTTACGGCACAGTATGACGCTAGCTACGTGTATACTTCTACCTCCTTGAGCGGTGTATCAATAGTAGATACAAGGGCTCTTTCTCAACTTACATCGGCACATGTGTTTATGTTCGCATCTTCAAAGTATTTTAACGTAGTTTAGCTAGTGGTTTATCCTTCCGAAGGCATCCAAACACCAGCGCATGGATATATGTGATTCAATCATGAGGTAGGGGAAAACAGGATTCAGAAAGGGCAAGATATGAAATTCCTCTTCATCCTTCGTAAAGCGTTTTCTCCGAAATTCAGGGTCAGAAGGCTTCTGGCTCTTTTATATGTATTCCGTATTTCTCGCACGATAGAATGTCGTCAGAAGTCAGCTGATCTTAAGTCTGCAGCCAGAAAGCCGATCGACTCAATTACTGAGCATCCCTGCACCCCGTCCCAAGGTTCTAGATCCTTAATCTTCAACCCCATGTTTGCTCTGTAGTCTGCCTTGGCCATCTAATGTCTAATTGGGGTCGATTGTGTGGCGGAGCAACGCGAGATGAAGCTACGCCGCAATCGACTGCAAACGGGGCGAGTGGATTGCCTTATTCAAAGCAACGTTGCGGACGGCGCGACACAATTCCAACCCCCAAAGGATTGAATATCCCAGGGCTCCAGTTTGCTGCGCCTACAACGTGCTGCGATAGAGCCTAATAATTGGTACCAGCGCGTTTGTTCACTATGGCGGTATTATTGTCGATCTGATGGTGGAGGGGAAAGATATAACGTGGAGAGTTTCTTGACCTACATTCCCTCAGAGCTTGCTAACACGATACATTTCCTACTATAATCCTTCTGACCTAGCGGTACCGCTGCCACGACTGCAATGTCAAACCTAGACTTCCAGTGGATTTTCCCGTCTGCCCCACCAAACATTACCTCCTCTCTCAATTTCACCGCACAGAATGCCACAGCAAACACCGGGGTATTTGGCAAGCTTCCCGTATACGTGAACGACGCGATAAGGCTCGAATGGAACGATTCAACTTCCTCGGATCAGACTGCGAATGTCCAGTATGAATGTGGAATAAGTAAGCCAGTTTCCTCATTAACCCCGGGGCCCAAAGCATTCGTGTAGTACTGCAAGCTAATTAACCCTTCCAGACCCAAACGGCTCTCGCTCCCACATCGGAGTTGGGCAGTCATTCAACGGGCGACCCCCTTTTACTTGGACGTTCGAATTCCTCTCCTCTCCCAGCCCTTCTCCAACTCCATCGCCTTCAGCAAACTCCTCTTTGGTCCCTAGCTCTGGCCTAGCAGAAGATATCTGCGTCTTTCTCCACTACAACCACACCCTCGGGACATTTTACCTCACGACCGCATTCAGCATCCTCAACACAACGCGCCAGGGCCAACCATATCTGTACACGATAGACACTCCATTCGGCAGTCCGAAAACGGCTCCGAGTGTCCAAACGGCTGATTCCAAGCATGGTCACTCGAACCTAGCTGCGATTTTGGGGAGTGTCTTAGGGTGTCTGGCGTTGTTAGTAATAGTAATCGCTTTCGTATTTTGGAGGAGGAGGTCGACCAGGAGAAATGGAGTAGGGAAAGGGCTGGTGAGAGATGACACGCAGGTAGAACTGGAGCGTGTGGGAAGTATGGCGACGACAATGCCTCCTGCTTATGAAGAGCGGATGCGCGAGGGCGATACTGAAGAGAGCGGCAATGCAGCGGGCGGGGAGCGGAGAGCCAAGTCGGCGGCCAAGTCGGCGGCCAAGCCAGTGGACTTTGAGAATGGATTGAAGAAGTCGTGAGGCAAGGATGGGGTGTCCTTAACCTTGTGGGAATGTACTCTTCATGGATGCGTAGAAGTGGCGTAGATAGAGAGAGGAGTCTGCAACAGAGCCTGAGTTCAAATTTCGAGAGAAACTTGACCACTTTCCGATCAACAATTCACGTCTCGATTTTCAATTCTCTGTCATTTGCATGGCGAAAATAAAGCGATCTGGTAAACTATACAACCAGAAACAGCGAAAGACCAGGAATAGAGACAGGTGGCAGACGAGGTGGCTGGTGCGGACGAAGCCCCGCCTGATCATGAGCTGGTCCTGTCCGGGAAGGATGAGAATGAAGTAGAAGAAGGAAAGAAAAATAAGCAAAATAGGTGGAGAGTTCCGCTATAAAACACGTTAGTATAATAAATAAAGAATAAATACAGTCGCCCACAAAAAGTCTGTTAACAGCACCAAATCGCCTAAAAACCACCCCTCTGTACATGAAGCCTTTCTGCTTAATATAGGTAGTTAATTAAAGCTCTTTTTAGAGTTATAATTAAGAGATACTTATAGTAGCCTAATACTTTATCTGCTAGCCCTTAGCCTTTTGTACTGCCTTTAAACGCCTTAGCATAGACTCTATAAGCTTGCAGATTAGTAAATTAAGTATTAACTTTTATACTTTTTTTAATGCCTTATAAAATTAGTTTTATTTATCCTCTAAGGTGCCTATTGTTTAAAACTTAGGGTGTAGTTTATAGACAAGTTGTTTAAGGGCCTACTAAATATGCTTAATTAGATTAAGGTTAAGTAAGTAAAGAGGCTACTCTATAGTCTAAATTCTGTGCTTCTTTAAGAAGACCTTTGTTACTTAAGTGTTATAAATAGAAGTGTTATCTTGCATAAAGATCTGCCTAGGCCTATAGTAAGGTAGGAGGCCCTAGCGGAGCGTTTTTATGTACAAATCTGCAGAGTAGCCTCTGCACTTAGCCTTAGAGTCCCTCTTTATAATAACTAATTTACTTCTACCTGCCCTACTGTTACTAGTTACCTAGATTGCTCTCTAGACTATCTAGCTCTTCCTTGTTAATTTAGATTTTTGCTGTATTATCTGTAGAGCTTATCTTTTATTGTTGTACTAGAAACACTACTTAGCATCTGCCTCTAAGCTTAGCTTAATTAAACATTTATTACTAAACTTAACAGCCTTTTTTTTATAGTTAAAGTAATAATATTGCTAGTAAAATATAAGCCTTAAAGCTGTATACTTAGTGTTTATTTTAGGTCTTTTCTTATAACAGTAATTAGTAAGGCCCTCTTTCTTAAGCAGATTATAGATAGTGTTGCAATAAAGGTAAGTAGTGCTATACATAAGGCCTGCTGCCTTTATAAGCGTTTTATACTGCATTTTTAGGAATTTTTATACTAGTTAAATAAGTAGTTGTTTATACTACCTTAATATTATAAAAGGACGCCTAGAGCAAGGCATAGAGGTAAGTTAGTTGTGCTCTTTCTAGCGCTTAATAGTTAATGCAATACACTAGTAAGTGTAGCTAAATTCCTTAGCTAAATCCTTTTGCGTCACACTAGCTTTAAACTTAGAAATAATTACTATGTGTGTTATAGGTAACAATTTACTATTGCGCATTTAATTTCTGCTAATTTCCTGCCTAAAAGAACGTCACATGGTGGCTGTAGGTGGTGTTAAAGAGGGGGTGCATACACGCGTTGATGCGCGTTGAGGGGTCGCGCATGTAATAAGGTAGGCACCCCGCCTGCCAAGCCGATACTATACGACTTTCCCCACTGTACCAAAAGGTACGCACGAGAATACTTAAGCTAAGTATTCTCGCATAGTATAATATATATATAGGTAATGCTAGGGTAAGCACTAGCACTAGCGGTTGTCTCTAGCCTAGCCTAAACCTCTATAAGCAAGAGAAGGCCACGTGGTTGACTGTGCCGACCTTGTTACAGCGCACGGTTTATGTTAACAGACTTTTTGTAGGCGACTGTAAGAAGACTTTCTTTCAACATTTAAAAACATGTTTCTAAAACATCTATATATATAATAACTATAAAAAAGCCTTTTAAGTATCTGTTACAATCCTTGCTCCGTTGAAATGGTATTTTCAGAAGCACTACAGCCTGGGGTGGATTTTAGCGGGAAGGGGAAGGACTTAGCTAGATCGGGTGTACAGTCCGTCCAGCAGAGTATAGGTAGGGCGAAGGTAAGGAAGGCAGGTTGTGGTTTAACCTAGCAGCTGTATAAAGAGCTAGTAAACTAATCTAGAAAGAATAGAATAGAAGGTATATATAGTGTAAAATATACAAGGCAGCAATGTCCTCTTTATAAAGGTATTAATGCCTTTTAGTCTATTATTATGTAAAGACTAAACAGTAATTACAGCCTTCTAACTATATACATAGGGTTGCATGTAGTGCATGTTGTGCATGCCTGCATGCTCTTCGCCTGCATTGCCTGCAAAGCCTGCAGGCCTACAATGCTTATAGTCCTATTAGACTACACATTCCTTAATGCATCTGTCTAAAAGCTAAAGCTATTCCTTATCTGTCTTGTTACATAATCTGTCTAGAATAGAGATAAGCGCTGTCTATCTAACATTGCTTAGGCTATAAGGTACAGCTAATTAAGTAATTATAGTCTGTTTATTAGCTGTAACACACAGGCTTCCCTTCTAGTTAGCGTCCTTGCTGTTATGTTCTTTCTGCTGTAAACATTAGGATTTCTTTTTAGTTAGTGTGTATCTATCTTTAAAGCCTTCTTAAACATTTATCTTTTCTAACTATGCCTTCTTAGGCTTCCTGTCTTTCTGCTGCTGCCTGTTGTCTTTGTACTGTTACTTATCTTAATCCTCTTTATTATACTAAGATGCGCCTATGTAGTCTCTACTATTTAAACAGTTTCTCTTACATAATAACTTTCTTATTAGATAAGTGTGTAGAGTGTACATAAAAAGGTTATTATTATAACACCTTTATTTCTAACACTGCGTAGAATTATTTAGAGCAGGAGCGTAGAAGACTGTTAAAAAAGCTAGAAACTGTTTAAAAAGAGAAGATGCGTAAAAAAAAGAAAAAAGTGTATAAAAAAAAGTTATTAAAGCAATTTTAGTTATTTATAGCTTATTAGAAGAGGGCTTATAAGCAACTAGAAGTGTTAGAAGATTAAAGAGAGAAGTATCTAAAAAAAGACTTCTCTTTACTAGATAAGCTTAAAGCGCTTAAGGCAAAAGCTGCTAGTCTTCTACCTTCTTAGCTAATATTAAAGAGTTATAGGCTTCCTACATTACAGCTAGCTAATGCTGCTGCTGTAGTTTTAACTAATGTTAGTGTTTTCTAGTTTAAGAAGCTCTCTCTAGAGTAGTTTTATTTAAAAGAGACTCTAAGTACTTATAGAGAATTAAAGAAGCGTTTAATAAGCTTCTAATAGGCTTCTAAGTACTTTTACTAGTAGGCTATCTTTTTTACTTAATTAAGTACTTGTTTTCTTAGTAGTCTAAGATTTATTTAACTTTATATTTTTTCTTCTCTTTTTTCTAACTAGTAGTTGCTAGTAGGATGCTTTTAGGCGTAAGTTTAAGCTTAAAAACATAGAACTAGAGGTAAATTTACATTTCTTTTAGTAACTTAAGTTTACAGATGCTAGAGCGTGTTTATATAACTTAGTAAGGTTCTATGCGTTTCTTAGTAAGCTTTCTAGATAGTTAAAGTGTCTTAAGATTCTTTATATCTAGGTATATGTAATTATTTAGGTGTATTTTAAGTGCTAGCTGCTGTTTCTAGTTTACTGCTTCTTTTATAGCGTTCTAGGCTAACTATGCTTTCTTAGTTAGTTTCTAATGCAGTTCTAAAAGTCTAGCAATCTAGCTTATAGCCTTTAGAGAGTTAGTTAGCTGTGTGCTGTGCAACTTATATTATAAGAAATATCTAAAATTAGCCTTATATAGGGTTTCTTTAGTTGTAGCTAATTTTATAGTATTAATTATAAGCTATACTATTAGTAGCTATTCTGCCTAATTATTTTATTTATATAACACATATTTGCGCAGATATCTTTCTACTTTTATGTTTACTTATTCTGTTTGTCTGTCTGTTTGCAGGTAATAGGCTATAAAAAGCTTATAATTAATTTCTAAGTACCTAACTACTGCTGCCTAGTACTTGCTTGTAAACAGCTTATTATAGTTAAAAATAATAATCTCTAAGTAACTATAAGTAGCTAAGATATTTTTTTCTAGTTTAAACATAATTTTTTTAGCTATAATGCTTTTTTTAAGGGCTATAAGTAAATAAACTTTATAGTTTTATTAATAACTTATGTAATTATGTTATAGAGTCTTTCTATACTAAGTTTACATAAGAGTAGTAGCCTAGTAATAAAATCTATAGTTATTATAGTCTATAGTTAACTTAGCGCTATAATTAGTTAAAGTAATTTATAGAGTTTATGTTAACATAGATTATTCTTATTATAGATGTTACATTCTTGTAGAACTTTAGTACATAAGTGTCACGATTGTGCACGAGTAAGGTTATAGAGCTTCACGGAGGTCTAGTTTAATTACTACGTGAGGTATTATAGTAGGTACAAGACGTTGTGTGAGGAATAGGAAGGTTTAGAAGGAAATTAGTAATTAAATACTTAGCTTAGAAGTCTAAGCGCTTTAGGTATAAATTAAGCCTATTTTAAGTTTAGTTAGTGTTAAGGCAGTTTATACTTAAGTTTATGTCTATATTATGTTATGTTTATGTTAGACGTGCACTAATAATACTCTAGTACATGTCTAATACAGTTATGTCTAGGATCTAGGGAGGATACTGTAACAGTACCTTCTCTCTTATTAGAAAGGGAATTCTTTACATTAGTAGTTCTAGCATTAAGTTGTTTTTATTAGAGTACAAGTTTAGTTTAGATAGGTATTAGGCATAAAATTAGGTTACTATAAAGTTTTTTTGCAGAGCTTCTACAAGTTTCTATAATAGTTTGTTATATCTAGTTTATTTTATAAGGTATTTATAGATATGTTTTTTTTATTAAACTAGATCTATTTAACATCTTCTATAACATATTTTAGTTTGTTATTTATAATAATAGGTTTAAATAGTAGGTTTAGCTGTTTAAGTAGATAGTTAGATTTAGAGGCTGCTTAGCACAGCAATAATATGTAAAACACAGGGTGTATCTTTATGCTGTTAGGTAGAATTAATTAGTAAGTGTGTAATAAGACTATATAGGCTACTATAAAGAGGCTAAAGTTCTTTTAATTAAGTTTCTTTAATTATTAGTTTATTTAGATATTTCTAGCATCTAGCTAGATCTTCTTGCTAGCTGTATACACAGGGGCAGAGGTTTAAAATTAGTTTACGTACTCTTATTAAAAAGCTTAAGCCTATGTAAGCTTTTTATAAATATATTTAAATATATTTTAAATTTTATTAATAAGTTTATTTATATCTATTACTTATATAAATTAATAAGTTAGTTAGGGAGTATTTAAAGGTAGTTTAAATTTTATTTAAAGGTAGTATTTATAGTTTACTAAGAATAAAGATACTTATGTTAATTTAGATGTTATATTATTAGCTTTAAACTATGCTATAGCTAACTATTTTACCTAGTTATTTTACTAGTAGTTTATATACACTTATAAGACTTATTTTATTATAGTGTTTATGTTCTTAGTCTAGCTATTAGTCTTTAGGTAAAAAGCTGTAGATAGATAAAGGATAATTTAGAGCTATTTATAGAGTTTGTTTTAGAAGGCTAAGACAAACTGCGTACCTCTGTCTAATATAATTATGTTAGGCAGGCTATAGTAAACTTATATGTATTAGTAGAATAACTAGGCTATATTAGGGGCAGTTATAAAGGAACATAGTATTAGGTGTTAATACTTAGTTAAGTAATTAATAACTACTATAATATTTATGTACCTTTTAAATAAAAGTAGGTTTATAATAAAATTAATTAATATGTCTTTCTAAGCTTATTTAAAGATTAGGAGTAGTTTAAGTAGGCTATTATACTTTTTTTAAAAGGCTTTTACTTTACAGTAAGTATAGCAACATAATACGTATTAGCGTACAGTATAGAACATGCAGGGCTAGTAGTACTCTCTCTGTAGTAGGTTAAGAGTCTTTTCTTTACTTAAGTGTCCTCTAACAAGTAAGTTGTGTATAATTTAGAGTAGTTTAATTCTTAGTTTATTAGAATTAAAGATTATAAGTTAGTTATAGTAATATAGCTTACTATTTTAGTTTTTATAGTTAGCTAGTGTTACCTTTTTTAACTAACTAGCGCTGTTTTAAAGCAGGTCTAAGGTTTCTTAAATAAATTTATTATTTAAATACTTATTAGTAATAATTTAATTAATTATTTAATTTATTTTATTTAAGTTAAGGTCTAAAAATAGCTTAAGTTAAAGTAAAGTTTAGTGTTAAGCCTTTTATACTTTTTTTTAAGTAAAGATGTTTTAAGATTACCTTATAAAGGCATTTAGTTTCCCTTTATTTTAACTAGAATAATAAGTAATTTTAAAATTAAAACAGAATAAGTATTTAGACTAATAAGCTTATTAGTAGCTAAGTTATTTTATAGTTATAAAGTACTATAAGTTCTTATAGTTAAATAAAACCTATATTAGATGCGCTGCACTTTCTAGTTTAAGTTGCTATTATTTAAAGTAGTGTACTATAGCAAGTAATTTTTTATTATAGATCTTATAATTACCTTCTATAGAACTTATTCTTTTTAAAAAGTATGTAATAGGCTTAATAGTCTTATCTAGCTTAGTCTAGAAAAGAACTCTTGCTACTATGTAGTCTAAGGCATTAGCTTCTATAAGTATTAGTAGTTTAAAGTTAAAGTAGTAGAGTATTAGAGCTTTAGTAAAAGCTTTTTTTAGCTAGTTAAAAAACTATTAGTAATTTAAGTTAAAGTTAAATTAAATTTTTTTTTAGTAAGTATAATTATAAGGCTTACTTACTATAAGAAGTTATTAATAAATTATTAGTAAAAGTTAGTAAATTTTATAAAAGCTTAAACATCTTTTATATTTTTTAAGTATTACTAATCTAGCACAGTCTAAACCTTAATAGGGTCTATTTAAATACTATTTATAAAGATTACATATTTTAAATACATAACCTTTAATTAGTAGAACTTACATTTGTTTATATTAAGTTACAGACCTGCTTCTTCTATAGCCTTTAGCACTAGGCGTACATGCTGTTTGTGTAACGATTCTCATGAATCGTTCCATCTCGGGTCGCCAGGATCCTATCCGAAGGGTCTCCGTATCGGCTCCGACCCTGGTTCGACCCTGACTCGACTCTGCCCGGCCCCCTGCTGTTACCCCTATTCCCTCATGTATTTAGTCGCACCTCGCCCTGTAGCTAGCTCGGTAGTTTTCTGATATCCTACGTACAAGGCCTATAGGTGTCATTGGTATTCCCAGGTCTCTGAGTCCCCACGCACTCCCATATGCCTCTGAGTGGATTCATACCGCATTCGGACCCATTGTCTTGCCTGCGCCGTTACAGTTTGTGCTCTAAAAGGCTATTACTATAGATTAGAATATTATTAATATACGTAGTGCAGAACATGTCTAAGTAGAGTTAGAGTAAGTTGTTTACAAAATGTTAAAAAGTACTAGGCATGTTAGCTAAGCTAAAGGGCATTATTAAGTACTTAAATAGTCTATATTAGGTCTAAAACGCTGTTAGCTACTTATTACTCTTTACTATCCTTAGCTTATTAAAGGTAGTAATAATATCTAACTTTATAAAATACTTTGCTTTACTTAGTTAGCTTAAAGTTTCTTATAAAAAGGAAATTAAGTATTAGTTTTTAATAGTAATAGTGTTTAGTTTTTAGTAGTTAACATAAAATTAAAGCCTACCTCTAAGTTTTTTTATAAATAGTATAAGTAACACTACTAGTAAAAAGCTAGCTTAAATAAACCTTTTTTTTTAAGTTTTTATTAAAGTATTTTTAGAGCACTTTTAATTTATTTAGTAACATTTTATATAGTAGCTTATAACTAGGTTGTTTACTAGGCTTAAAAGTTATTTAGTAATTATATAGACATTATATTAAAAGCTTATTAAACTTATCTTAGAAAAAGACATGTAATAAGTTATAGTAGTTTTAAGAGACTATTATTTTTAAGTTAGTGCGTTTTTAAAAAGCTAGAGCTTAGTCTATATTAGAAATTATAACTGCGTAGATTTTATAATCTAGTTATTAAGCTAGAGTTATAAATAGAGTAGGTTCTATGTAGTAGATATCTATCTATTGTTTAAGTTCTAGTTTATATTTAAATTAAGTAAGTAAAGCTTTTTTAAAGGCTTTCTTTTTTTTAAGTTTAAGTAGTTGTTAAATTATTTTATATAGCCTATTTTAGTAAAAGGCCTAGCTTATTAGCTTTACTTAAGTAGTTTTTTTCTAGGTTATTAAAAAGTAAGTCTAAAAACCTTTTATATTAAGTGCTACTTAAGTGTTATTTAGGTGTAAGCGTAAGTATATGTCTTAGCATTAAAAAGAGTTAAAGTTTAGAACTTACTCTTAGTAATTAAAAGTAACTTTACACTAATATAGCTATAGTTATTTTAGGATTAGGTTATAATGTTCTGTGTTTATTACATAGAGCTTAATCTACTTTTTATAGTGTTAGTAAGTAATTATAATAGTTATAGTATAAAAGATAAAACTTTTTTTAAGTTATTTTCTATTAAATCTAGTTAAGTAAATTATTTAAGTAAGTAGTGTTAATTAAAGATTTAGTTTATACGCTAGTTTTTTATTAATATAACCTATGCTATTTACTTCTAAGTTAATAAAAGCTTGTATTAGAGCTAATATAGTTTCTTATTATAAATATATAGAAATATTAACTTAGTACTTCTAGTTATTAGTAAAGAACTTAGCCTATAAGTTAGTAGAGATCTAGTGTTAAATTAGTTCTAGAGGGTAACTTAGCCCTAAGATAAGCCTTTTTATAGGCTCCTACTACTATAGCTACAGCTATGTTAAGAGTAGCAAGAAGAATTAAAGCTTAAATATAAGTTAAAGCCCTTATAAAAATAAGATTAAAATAGTAAAAATCTTTAATAAGTGCTAGCAGCACTACTTGCGCAGACTTAAAGAAGAGAAATAAAGTAGTTTTAGAAAATATAACTATACTTACTACACTTAAAGTATTAACTTTTTTTTTATAATCTTTACACTTTTTAAAACTAACTAAAGTATAATTTAAATTAATTTTTATTATGTTAAGGTTTTTATTTATAACTACACTAGTTTAGGGGCGTATTAGAGCTTATATAAGGAGAAACCTTATGTTATTATTATAAGTAGTAATTAGGTTTGCATACACATTAAGGTTGTTTAAGAGGGGTTCTTCTACTATAGCACGTTATAGTTTAGTTAAAAGGGAGTTATATAAGGCTATAATTAGACCTATCTTATTTAGGCCTATATTAAATGCAAGTTAGTAGAACTTAGTAAAGTGTAAAGTAAAGCTTTTTTTTTTTATTATAAGGTGTTTAGGTAACTTAGGGCTGTTAACTTTTTATTTAGGTCTTTATAAGTTACTTATAAAAACACTATAAATTAATTTAGGTTAATAATATTTTTATTTATTAGTAAGTTAATTAAAGCTATTATATTATAGTTAAGTTAAAAGTAAGCATATAGTAACTAGAAGTGTTTAAAGAGGAATTAGTCTATATTTCCTTTAAGTTTATATTAGAGCTTGTGTAGAAAAAAAAGTAGGTCTTTTTATTTTCTATTAAATAGTAAGGGATTAGAGAGTTAGTTAGATTTTATTACTAAGTTAAAAAAGTTATAAGTTATAGGCAGTATTAGGTAGAAAAGAGTTAAGCTATCTTTAAACTTCTAAGTAAGCTTTAATGCTAGTAAGTTCTTAGTTTCTACTACTATAACAAAAGTTAAGGTAGAAATAGACTACTTAATAATATAAAGCTATTTTTTAAAGTTTTTTTAAAAAGCTTTAAAGCTTATAATGTAGTAGCTTTTTTATAAAGTAAGCGCTTTTTAAAAGGCTTTTTAGCTTACTTTAATAGCTTAGAGTTATGCAAGTACTAAGCTTATTAAATTAGATTTAGAGGCTATTTTTAGCTAAAGTTTTAACACAACATAATGTTATAATTATGTATAAATAAGGTTATAGAGCTTTACAGAGGTCTAGTTTAATTACTACATAAAGTATTATAGTAGGTACAAGATGTTATGTAAGAAATAAAAAGGTTTAAAAGAAAATTAGTAATTAAATACTTAGCTTAGAAGTTTAAGCGCTTTAGGTATAAATTAAGCCTGTTCTAGGTTTAGTTAGTGTTAAGGCAGTTTATGCTTAAGTTTATGTCTGTGTTGTGTTGTGTTTGTGTTAGACGTGCACTAATAATACTCTAGTACGCGTCTAATACAGTTATGTCTGGGATCTAGAGAGGATACCGTGACAATAAGTGTTTTAGCTAGAGCACTTTCTATAGTATTATGTCTTTAATCTTTTTCTGTAGTAATCTAATTCTAGGGTGTCTAAACATAGAAGCTTTATAATATTCTTTTATTAAGTTCTTCTATTCTTACTTAATAATTATAAAGGTGCATAGTAGTTTTTTTTAGTTTAGTCTTTTATAAACTAAGACTTCTAGAGTTTTTTTTTAAAGATTGTAAATTCCTTAGAGTTTTTCTTATTTTTTATAAAATAGTTAGAGCGTTAGCTAAAAGTGTCTACTTACTAGTTACTGCTACCTGCTACATGTTTAATAATAAAGTTAAATTAAGCTAACTTTATAGCTTATTATATATGCATTAGTAACAGTTTCTTAGTTATAAGAAAAGTAATAAGGTTTACATAGTTAGTAAGAATTATAAATTATTATGTAAGTTTTTAGAGTTTAACTTTCTAGTTTCTACATGCATTAACTATAGCTTTTAGTTCTTTATCTAAAATAGTGTAGTTTTGTTCTAATAGCGTAAATTTTGCTAAGTAGTATGCTATAGAGTGCTATTATCTATTTTCTTATTTTTAGAAAAGTGCTGCTCTTTCTACTCTTAGAGAAGCATTAGTATGCACTTTTATTTTTAATGTAGAGTTGTATATTCTAAGAACAGAGTAACTAGTTATAATTTTTCTTAGTTTTTAAAAAGCATTTTTTATTTTTGTTATCTATAAAAATTTCTAAGAAGACCTTTCCTTTAATATAGCATCTATAAGAGGTAGTGCAATCTTTAAATAGTTCTTAATTATCCTCTATACATACTTAGTAAGGCTTAGAAATCTTTTAATTTTTATAATAGTTTCTAGTGTTAGCTATTTTAGTACTTTAGTTACTTTAGTAAGGTCTATTTTTATTTCTATTCTCTTAATAATAAATCTTAGATATTTAGTTTTTTATACATTAAACTTACATTTTTCTAGTTAAAAGTAAAGTTTATATTTACAGAGTTTATCTAATACTAACTATACTTTTGCTACATAGTCTAGTTTGTCTTCTTTTATGTATATAGAGATATTGTCTAAATAAACTAGTATAAAGATATCTAGGTATAAGTTAAGTGCAGTGTTAATTACTTTTTAGAAAGTTACAAAGGCATTAGTTAATCTAAATAGCATAATAAAAAGTTTATAAAGTTCTTTTAAAGTTCTAAAAGCTGTTATCTATTTATGCTTTTTTTTATTCTTATTTTATTAAATCTGTTCTAGACATTAAACTTTGTAAAATGTGTAGTTCTTTTTAGCTAGTTTATAATGTCTTAAATAATAAAAAAAGAAAACTAATTTTTTATAGTATTTTTATTAAGAGTCTAATAGTTCTAGTAGACTCTAACCTTCTTGTTTTTTTTCTTTGCAAAGACTACTACTAATGCTACTAAGCTGTTACTTTCCCTAATGTAGCCTCTAGCTAGCATGCAGTCTACATATTCTTATAACGCTTCTTTTTAAGCTCTTATTAGAGGGCGTAGCTTGTGCGTTTTTAGCTAGGGATTTAGTTTAAAGCTAATTACATAATTCTAAGGTTAATGTAGAGGAAGTTTTTCTAGATTATTTAGAGTTTTAAACATGTTTTTATAATCCTTATATTCTTCTAGTAATCTTTTCTTAGGTTTTTTTATAATTTAATAAATTTCTATCTAGTTTAGGTCTTTTTTCTTCTTAAATTTCTTAAATTAGATTTTTTTTAATTCTTTTTTTATTATTTAGACAGCCTATGCTTTTAGTTCTTAGTAAGAGAACTTCTAAGGTTTTTATTTCTTTAGAAAGTAGCCTAATCCTTATTTAGCCTATAGGTGTGTAAGGTAATTATTATTATAGCATGCTAACTATGTTATTTATGCATGCTTAGATTTAAGTTGTATTATTATTATTTTCTAGTTAATCTTAAAGTTATGTTTATAAAGCTAGTTATATTCTAGTATAACCTAGTATTTTCTCTTAAGTAGTAGTATGTTTAATAATACCTAGTTGCTTATAGTTTCTATTTCTAGAGCTAGTTCTATAGTTTTAAGCTAGATTTTTCCTTTGCTGTACTTAATTAATAATGTGTTAGCTAATAATACTTAGAAAAGTTCCTTCTTAGCTCTGTAAAGCATCTTATACTTTTTAACTTAATTAAAGTTAATTACTATAAATGTGCAGCTACTATTAATTAGCGTAAGGCCTTTGCATTCTTTAAGTGTAAATTTAGTTGTTAGGCTTTTTCTAGGTCCTTTCTTTACAGCTACTAAGACTTTTATGTTATAGTAGATTTTGTTATAGTTAAGGCTAATGTCTTCTTTCTTAATACTTAGGATACTATGTATCTGTTTATCTGCTTAATTAGTGTAGATTTTAAATTGCTAGTGTTTCTTTATTATGCATTTTTTTACTAGGCAGTTAATGTTTTCTACTCTATAATAGTAAAAAAGTTAATTATTTTATTAATTAGCTTTTTATTAGAAGTAATAGAAAGCGCAGTTAAAAGCATCTTTACACTTAGTCTAAAGTTTCTATTTATAGGCAGGGCCTGTGCTGTAGTGTAGGCAGTTTAGCATTTTACATGCTATAGCTTATCTTATTAGAGTGTTTATAAATCTTTTACTTTCTTATGCACTAATTAGCTACTATCTAGCCTAGTGTTTAGTTAGCTAATGTTAGACGCAGCATTTATTTATACATAAGTACTAGGTGTATAGGCATTGTTCTAAGTTAGTATAGATTAGTATAGGCTGTACTTAGGTCTAACATAGGTATTCTTTTGTCTAGATTATCTGCAAGGAGTAGCTTCTATATTTACACTAAAAGTTGTTATGTTGCTTACTTTTATAAAAAATGCAATATCTATAAACTTATTATTCCTCTAGCTTTTTTCTTGTTACTACTAATGCTAGGGGTAGTGTATTTGTTTATTTATTTAATAAAGCTAGAGTCTAAAAAGGTGTTTAGAGCTAGTTAGAACTTTTTTTTTACTAGTATTTTTCTAAAAAATTTTATTATTCTTCTTTATTTAGTATGTTATAGTAGACTATAGCAATCCTTTTTATAACTTTATAAGTGTTATAGTTGTTATCTAGGATTACCTTATAGAGCCCTGTTTTATAAAGGTTATAGTTATAAGGTTCTCTACATTTCTAGCAGTTCTCTTACTTAAATTACTGCTTAAGCTCTTTAGCTAAGACGCTTATTCTAGTTTACTATAAAAGGTAACATGGAACACAAGCGAGTCAGTAACATAAGCGAGTTAGTAGCCTCACCAACTTTCTCCACCTTTAAAACAACGCAACTTAACAACGCATTAAAATACTATAAAAATGTAGGTATCTAAGATAAAGTAGCGTCTACAGTATTCTTTTTACATGTGTAAGAATTATAACTAGGCTCCCTGCAGCAACTACAGCGCGTAAGAGCCTGTTAACTTTGCCCTAATGCTAATGCATCCTGCTGCCTACTCTGCTCTGCTAGCTGCTGCGTGTCTCTTTAAGCAACTATATCTGCACCTTTTTTAATTATTATATCCCTGTGCCTTTAAATCTGCCTTTTTTTACGCGCCCTTTGCTTTGTTGCAGCCTTATTAGCTTTCTAAAGGGCAGAGACCTAATTACACAGCAGTAGAGCTAAATGCATTACTATTTTAGCGCCTTTAGTAAGACAATCTAGCAACTAAAGCATCTATATAGGGGATAAGTTTTAATGCTATTAAATTCTTATATAGAGTAGAGTTAACTGCGCCTTAAGTTTACATGCGTTACTTAGTGTTTGCAACACCTAGAGAGCCTCTAGTTAAGGTAGTAGTAGTAGTAAAGGCGTATAAACAACTACATTAAGCTTTAATAGTACTGCTTCTAGCGCAAGCAGGACTAGCCCTACACTTCTAAAACTTGCGTAAATATTCTTTAGTGTAAAGGCCTTCTTAAAAGCTGCCTTAAAGGAAGGCAGGAATTTAAGCTTAGTAATATGCTTTATGTAGTAGCAGACTAAGCTGTTAATCTTATCTCTGTATGCACACTTTAATAGTAAGAAGCAGCTAACATTAAGCAGCTAGAGGAGATGTAATAAATGTAGAGGCATACAGAGCGTGTAGATATTGTTCTCTCTATAAAGGTCTTTAAACATAGCTAAGTAATAGCTTACATAACTATCTAGGACTAAAAGTTAGCACGCGCCTACTATTCTATTCTTAGTATGCTTAATAAAGTGCCTTAGCTAGGCAACTCTAAGATTGTTGTTAGTCTATCTATTCTTACTTACACTAATCTTCTAGTCGCCTGGGATATCCTGATCCTTATACTAGGCAGATAGGTGGTACTAGGCCTTAAAGATAATATATAGTAGGATAGCCTACTTTATAGCATTAATTTCCTAAATAACTGTAACCTACTTATAATTACTTAGTTGTACTGCCTTAGGCTAATAACGTCTCTTTAAGCTAGTAACAACTATTTAAGATGTTATCTAGCCTATTATAAAGCTAGCTTTATTAAAGTTAAAGGTATCCTTGTCTAAGATCCTATAGGTAGCCTGCGTACGCTGTACAAGCTCAAACCAGGTCTGTATTATCCTAGGATCCTTGCATAGAGCTTGCTGCTAGTTGTATAGTTAATTAAAACACATAGTAAGGCTATTTATACGCTTAACAAAGTTTAGCAGCTAGTTCTTTCCTACTAGCTAAGCACTACATGCAGTAAGCAGATTATTAGCCATAACTTGCACAGCGTTTAGGCTAGGCAAGAATCCTTGTAAATTAAGGTTAAGTATATGTCTAATAATTAACTCCTTTTTTAGCTTAGTAAGCTTCTTTAAGTTAGGCTAGCAATTGCGTTGTGCAGGTTAACTAGCGCGTTAGTTATTTAGAGTTAATTAGGGCACATTAAACGTGGCTGCAGCACAATTTACGCTTTTAATTTGCGCGTAATTAAGGGCTTAGATAGTAAGAACAATACCTGCTTTATTTAAATGTAATTAAGAAGTAGTTAGTTAAGCTATAGTAGTTAATAGTTAACGCGTTGCGCAAAGTTGGTGAGGCTACTGACTTGCTTATGTTACCGACTCGCTTGTGTTCTATGTTACTATTTTTTACATTTTTTTACATTCTTAATGTAGTTAACTACTTGCATTAGATTTTACTATCCTTTAAAAACTACAGCTTATTTAATAGCCTTAGAGATACTATCTCTCTCTTAGACTTTTACCTTCTAATAGTTTATTAGACAGTTAGGGGATTTATAGTTAACTTTACATCTCTAGTAAAGTTATTTATTTAGCCTGTTATGTATTTCTTTAAGTGTTAAGCCTTTATTAGTAAATATAGCTTTTATAGCTAACTTATTATCTTTATTCTCTAGTTTCTTAGAGTTTAGTGTAAGGCCGGATGTCCCAGAACGGGCCAGTATGGCCTCACCTGACCTGTTTGGAGGTCGTATGACCTGTGCTTCGTATATAAGCATGAATCCTGACAAGCGAAGCTTGGCAGCGATTCGTCTCTCTTACAATACACTCCTATCTTTCTCCGAAAGCTTGCTCTCAGTGCTATCCGTGCTACTTACCATCCCATCTTTACATTTAGGTAATTTTAGTAAAAATAACCTACTTTTTTATAGTTAAGGCATGCCTTCTTTTTAAGCTATTTTTTCTATTCTTTATTAAGAGGCAGCCTTATGCTTTTAAAGGAACTGCTTTTTTTTTTAAAGAAGCTACACATATGTTTAGCGTAACTAAGGTCTATAAGTTTACTATTAAACTATAGGGTCTTTTTCTTCTTTTAGAACTAGTTAGGTTTTAAAGTTATAACACCTAATTTTTTCTTTTTATAATACTTAGCATGTCTTTTATTATAAGTAAGTGCCTTTTTAACATATTTTTTAAAGCTCTTAGGCTTTTTTATGTAAGTAAATTTATTCTTCATTGCTTCTAAAAGCTTGTTATAAAATATTTATTCTATTACTCTCTAATCTATCTATCTATAAATAGCTTGTTGTTCTCTAAAGCAGGCTGCACATTATTAAATAGTGCTCTTTTCTTATTATAAAGAGTTTATTTTATTAACTGCCTGTTTTTCTTAGTTAACTAACCTATAAATAGCTGTTAGAGCTAATTTAAAAAAGTTAATGTCTTTAAAGACTTTTTATATTTCTAGTAGTAAAAGTTCTCTATTTACTTAATAGTTTATTTAATTATTAGTGTAGAGTTAAAACTATACAGCAGGTAATCCTTCTAAATGTAGACCTATTTATAAAATTATTTCTTTATTAGTTTTAAAAGCGCCTTTGTTGTATTACATATAAAGGTGGCACTTTATAAAGAAAGGTTTTAGGTTTTTAGCTAAGCTAT
The DNA here is from genome assembly GCF_010093535.1 of Lindgomyces ingoldianus. Taxonomy (NCBI): domain Eukaryota; kingdom Fungi; phylum Ascomycota; class Dothideomycetes; order Pleosporales; family Lindgomycetaceae; genus Lindgomyces; species Lindgomyces ingoldianus. The sequence continues at coordinate 58,340 of NW_022985174.1, forward strand.
TAAATGCCTTAGAGAGGGCTAGGCGTAGGGTCTTCTTTAACTTAATGCTAGTTTTTTCTTATGTTATGTTTTAGAGATTAGCTACTTCTAGCTAAAGGGCTTGTAACTGTTAAATATTTAAGAGCCCTTATTATGCCTGTTGCTAGAGGTAGTGCCTAAGCTGTTCTAGCTTATTGCAGAGATATAGTATTTGCTAATTCTGCGCTTCCTTAGTAGCTGTAGAGGTCTAGCTAGTGCTAGCAGCTAAAGCGCCTGTTATGCTAATGTCTAAGGTTAAGGTAGCTATACTTTATAGGTGATAGTAATTACTATTACAATCTTTACTCTATTAAAATAGTATTTTTAGAAGCACTACAGCCTAGAGTAGATTTTAGCAGGAAGGGGAAGAACTTAGCTAGATCAGGTGTATAGTCCGTCTAGCAGAGTATAGGTAGGGCGAAGGTAAGGAAGGCAGGTTGTAGTTTAACCTAGCAGCTGTATAGAAAGCTAGTAAACTAATCTAGAAAGGATAGAATAGAAGGTATATATAGTGCAAGATATATAAGGCAGCAATGTCCTCTTTATAAAGGTATTAATGCCTTTTAGTCTATTATTATGTAAAGACTAAACAGTAATTATAGCCTTCTAACTATAGTTGTAATTAAGACTATATACATAGAGTTGCATGCCTGCATGCTCTTCGCCTGCATTGCCTGCAAAGCCTGCAGGCCTGCAATGCTTGTGGTCCTATTAGACTACACATTCCTCAATGCATCTGTCTAAAAGCTAAAGCTTTTAATAAGTTATTAGTAGTCTTTAGGTTTCTACTTTAGCACACTTTTTATAACTTTTTTAAAGATAATTTTAATTATAAAAGATAAAAAGTTTTAAACTTAAAAGCTTTAGTTAATAAAAAGTTTTTAAAATTTTATTTATAATAACTAAATAATTTAATGTAATAGTGTGTAAAAACTATAACTTAAACTAAATTAAACGCTTTTTAGAGTTAGATGTAGTTAAATAAATAATTAATATAATATTATTAATAAAGCTATTACTAGTAAAAGTAAGTTTTCTAATATAATGTAACAGCATAGGCAAAACAATAGGTCTAAATGTAGTAGAAATCTACTTAGAGGCATATAAGAGTGTATAGGGACTCTAAACCTAGGAATGCTATTAACACCTATAGGCCTTGTACAAAAGGATATTAGAAAACTACTAAGCTAGCTATACAGGCAAGGTGCAACTAAATACATAAGGGAATAGAGGTAACTGCAAGGGACTAGGTTAAGTTATAGTTAGGGCTGATACAGGGACCTTTTAGATAGGATCTAAGCGACCTAAGATGGAACGATTTGTAGAATTATTACACTAATTAGCTTAGTCTAAACTAGTTAAAGCACTTTAACGCATATATAAAGAAGTGTACTATTAGTAGCTACTGTCTACTAGTTATTAATAGCTATAAAAGCTATAACTTACTTTATTTTTAGTAATACTATAGAAATAATAAGATTATTACTATTTATATACTTTTTTACTTATTACACTTTTTATAGCTATATAATATAAGTTGTTTTACTTTTTTTTAAAAAAAGTGTATAAGCGCTAAGCTAAAAACTTTATACTTAACTAAATTATTTATATTATAAAAATAAAGTTTCTACTATGCTTTAAAGCAGCTTATAATACTATAATTACTTTTAGTAATATTTAAAAAAAGTTCTAAAGCACTAAATTAGTTCTTTTTAACCTATAATAAGTTATAATAGGCCTTAATATAAAGTTATGCACTTTATTACTACTACTACTTATACATAATAAGCTTTAGTAGTTGTAAACTTTAAGTAATACTTTAAAACTTAAGTTATAATTAATACTTATAAAAATAAAAATTTAAAAGCATATAACGTATTCCACCACCGAACCCGCCAAACCACTGAACCTAACAAAATCTCTTGGCATTGCAAACACTACGTACAAGACGCGATGTCTAAACAACACAAGACTATACTAACTTAGCAAGAAGGCAGAATTGTCCTTGCGCTCTAGGCCTACTGCTTATGCTAATTTAAACGCGTATAATAAGCTATAGTAGCTTTTAACATGCCTTATTAGCAGCTTACTGCTTAGCTTAACAGAATTATATTTTAACTTACTATATAACTAAATTGCTAGAAACTTACTGCAACTAAAAAGTAAATAATTATATAATATATTCTTAACCTTAATTTGCAAGGATTCACGCCTTAGCTGTGTAAGGTAGTAGATATAGTAAACAGACTATTAGCTGCATGTAGTAGGACACTAGTAGAGATAAACTAGCCTACACAGTTTATGTCTTATACAGAGGAGCTTAAAATAGCGTTTAATTAAGTAAAGAACTACTAAAGAATACTTTAAAAAGACCTAAAGTTAATTATAAAGTAGTTTAAGCTTATATAAGACATAATAGCAAAATATAGTGTTTATAATAATAATATTTACAACTTTAACAAGACTAGCTTCTAGATAGGCATAATTAGCACTATAAAGGTTGTTATAGGTTTAAAAAGATGTATAAGGCTTATCCTTACATAGCTAGGTAACTAGGAATAGGTTACTATAATCTAGAGCATCTGCGCTGCTAGCTACGCTACCCTACTATTTATTATCTATAAAGGACACATCTACATCTCTACCTAGTATAAAGAGATGTTAATACTGTGTAATTAGAAGCTATTAGTTTTTAAGAATAGCTAAACAAATAACACACTTAGTCTTAAGTAGTTAAAGCACTTTAATAAGTATACAAAAACATGTTAGGTAGAAGTATATAGGCTGCTTATACTAGATAGCTATAAGAGCTACCTAAACTAAGATTTTAAAGATTATTACTTTATACAAAAAATTCTTACACTTTATATGCCTACACATTTATTGCATATCCTCTAGCTACTTAATGTAGTGTGCTTCTTACTGTTAAAGCTTAAGTACTCTTAGCATGTACAAGACTTAGCACGCTAATGTGTGCAGCATATTAATAAAGAACGCTTTTTTTTAGCCTTTAAAGACATATTTTTAGACATTTTTACATATAATAACTATAAAAAGGCTTTTAAAGCATTTAGACTAGTTCCTATTAACGCGCAAGTAGTCCTTAATTGTCTTAACATGCAGCTATGTACTCTACTACTAGGACCTCTACTAGAAACGCTATAGCAATTAAAGACTCTAAGTAATTTATATAAATTTAAATTATAATTAAAGCTTATATATAATTCCTTTATATAATTACTAATAACAGCATAAGAAAGCTTTTTACAGCTTATAAAAAAAGCTAAAAAGATGCTATATAAAAATATACTTATAAAAGCGCGTGTATAAGAGCTTAAAAAGCAATTAGCAGACATAACTAAGCATAAGGGGCGTAAAAGAAAGCGGATCTAGCAAGGTAGCATAATAGAGTATAGGACTGTAGCAGCGCAGGTAGCTGCTAAGGCGTCTGTAGTAGCTTAGCAGTTAAAGAAGGCTTGTAGTGGTAGTAATTAAGAAAGAGCCTAACTAGCTCTGCAGCGCTGTAGGAACTGTGGGGAGACTAGGCACAACGCTTGTACGTGTAAAAAGGATAAAGAAGAAGCACTAGAATTAGATGTAGGCACGTTGTACATAGGTTCTTTATTTAGTTGTAAATAAAATTAGAGTTTTGTACGTAGTATTTGCAATGCCAAGAGATTTTGTCGGGTTCAGTGGTTTAGCGGGTTTGGTGGTGGAATACGTTAAATAGTTTACTAACTTTTATAGTTAAAATATTAAAAAAAGTTTTAAAAAAGGCAGTAATAATTATATATAAGCTAGTGTTAGTATAGTAAGAAATTAGTAAGCTTTAAAAAGCTAATAAAGCTGCTATATAACATAAATTATATAAAAGAAAGTAAATTAAAGTAAAAAAAGACTTTAATAATTTAAAAAAGCCTATGCTTAATAGCTTTAAAGAAGTTTAAAATGCATAGTAATAGAAAGAAAGTAAAAAAGCAAGTATAAGCTAAAGTAAGTAAGCTATTTTAAAGGTGCTATAAATAGTGTAGTTAGACTAGGCATAACATATAAACATGTAAGTGTCACGGTATCCTCCCCGGATCCCAGACATAACTGTATTAGACGCGTACTAGAGTATTATTAGTGCATGTCTGACACAAACACAACATAACACAGACATAAACTTAAGCATAAACTGCCTTAACACTAACTAAACCTAAAATAGGCTTAATTTATACTTAAAGCGCTTAGACTTTTAAGCTAAGTATTTAATTACTAATTTTCTTTTAAACTTTTTTATTTCTTACATAATGTCTTGTACTTACTATAATACTTTATGTAGTAATTAAACTAGACTTCTATAAAGCTTTATAACCTTACTTATGCATAATTATAACATTATGTTGTGTTAAAACTCTAGCTAAGAATAGCCTCTAAATTTAATTTAATAAGCTTAGTACTTATATAACTCTAAGCTATTAAAGTAAGCTAAAAAGCCTTTTAAAAAGCGCTTACTTTATAAAAAAGCTACTACATTATAAGCTTTAAAGCTTTTTAAAAGGACTTTAAAGAACAGCTTTATGTTATTAAGTAGTCTATTTCTGCCTTAACTTTTATTATAGTAGTAAGAATTAAGAACTTACTAGCCTTAAAGCTTACCTAGAAGTTTAAAGATAGCTTAACTTTTTTCTACCTAACACTACTTACAACCTATAACTTTTCTAACTTAGTAATAAAATCTAACTAACTTCTTAATCCTCTACTATTTAATAAAAAATAAAAAAACCTACTTTTCTTTCTACATAAGCTCTAATATAAACTTAAAGAAAACATAGACTAATTCCCCTCTAAACACTTCTAGTTACTATATACCTACTTTTAACTTAACTATAACATAATAGCCTTAATTAACTTACTAATAAATAAAAATATTATTAACCTAAACTAATTTATAGTGTTTTTATAAGTAACTTATAAAGACTTAAATAAAAAGTTAACAGCTCTAAGTTACTTAAACACTTTATAATAATAAAAAAAAGCTTTACTTTACACTTTACTAAGTTTTACTAACTTGCATTTAATATAGGCCTAAATAAAATAAGTCTAATTATAGCCTTATATAACTCCCTCTTAACTAAACTATAATGTGCTATAGTAAGAGAACCCCTTTTAAACAACCTTAATGCGTATGTAAACCTAATTACTACCTATAATAATAACATAAGGTTCCTTTCTATATAAGCTTTAATACGCCTCTAAACTAGCGCAGTTATAAATAAGAACCTTAACATAATAAAAATTAATTTAAATTATGCTTTAGTTAGTTTTAGAAAGTGTAAAAATTATAAAAAAAAAAGTTAATACTTTAAGTGTAGTAAGCATAGTTATATTTTTTAAAACTACTTTATTTCCTTTTCTTAAGTCTATATAAGTAGTGCTGCTAGTACTTATTAAAAAATTTTACTATTTTATTTTTATTTTTATAAAGGCTTTAACTTATATTTAAGCTTTAATCTTTTTTACTACTCTTAACATAGCTGCAGCTATAGCAGTAGGAGCCTATAAAAAGGCTTGTCCTAGGGCTAAGTTACCTTTTAGGACTAATTTAACACTAGATCTCTACTAACTTATAGGCTAAGTCCTTTACTAATAACTAAAAGTACTAAGTTAATATTCTTATATGTTTATAATAAAAAACTATATTAGCTTTAATATAAGCTTTTATTAACTTAAGAGTAAATAGCATAGGTTACATTAATAAAAAACTAGCATATAAACTAAATCTTTAATTAATACTACTTACTTAAATAATTTACTTAACTAAATTTAATAAAAAATAACTTAAAAAAAGTTTTATTTTTTATACTATAACTATTATAATTACCTACTAACACTATAAGAAGTAGATTAAGCTCTATGTAATAAACATAAGATGTTATAACCTAATCTTAGAACAACTATAGCTATATTAGTATAAAGTTGCCTTTAATTACTAAAAGTAAGTTTTAAACTTTAACTTTTTTTAATGCTAAAATATATACTTACGCTTACACCTAAATAATACCTAAGTAGCACTTAATATAGAAAGTCTCTAAACTTACTTTTTAATAACTTAGAAAAAAACTACTTAAGTAAGGCTAATAAGCTAGGCCTTTTACTAAAATAGGCTATATAAAATAATTTAATAACTACTTAAACTTAAAAAAAAAGCCTTTAAGAAATTTTTACTTACTTAATTTAGACATAAACTAGGACTTAAATAGTAGATAAACATCTGCTATATAAGACCTGCTTTATTTATAACCTTAGCTTAATAACTAGATTATAAAATCTATGTAGTTATAATTTCTAATATAGACTAAGCTTTAGCTCTCTAAAAACACACTAACTTAAAGATAATAGTCTCTTAAGACTACTATAACCTATTATATGTTTTTTTAAGACAAGTTTAATAAGCTTTTAATATAATATCTGTATAATTACTAAATAACCTTTAAGCCTAGTAAACAACCTAGTTATAGGCTACTATATAGAATATTACTAAATAAATTAAAAGTGCTTTAAAAATACCTTAATAAAAACTTAAAAAAAGAGTTTATTTAAGCTAGCTTCTTACTAGTAGTGTTACTTATACTATTTATAAAGAAACTTAGAAGTAGGCTTTAATTTTATATTAACTACTAAAAACTAAATACTATTACTATTAAAAACTAATACTTAATTCTTTTTTTATAGAAAACTCTAAGCTAACTAAGTAAAGTAAAGTATTTTATAAAATTAAATATTATTACTGCCTTTAATAAGCTAAAAATAGTAAAAGGTAATAAGTAGCTAACAGCATTTTAGACTTAATATAGACTATTTAAGTACCTAGTAATGCCCTTTAGCTTAGCTAACACACTTAGTACTTTTTAACATTTTATAAATAACTTACTCTAACCCTACCTAAACATGTTCTACACTATGTATATTAATAATATTCTAATCTATAGTAATAGCCTTTTAGAGTATAAATAGCATGTACGCCTAGTGCTAAAGGCTATAGAAGAAATAAGTCTATAACTTAATATAAATAAATATAAGTTCTACTAATTAAAGGTTACATATTTAAAATATATAATCTTTATAGATAGCATCTAAATAGACTTTATTAAGGTTTAAACTGTGCTAGATTAGTAATACTTAAAAGACATAAAAGATATTTAAGCCTTTATAAAATTTACTAACTTTTACTAATAATTTATTAACAACTTTTTATAGTAAGTAAGCTTTATAATTATACTTACTAAAAAAAAAATTTAATTTAACTTTAACTTAAATTACTAATAGTTTTTTAACTAGCTAAAGAAAGCCTTTACTAAAGCTTTAATACTCTACTACTTTAACTTTAAACTACTAATACTTGTAAAAGCTAATGCTTTAGACTACATAGTAGCAGGAGTTTTTTTCTAGACTAAGCTAGACAGGACTATTAAGCCTATTATATACTTCTTAAAAAGAATAAGTTTTGTAGAAAGTAATTATAAAATTTATAATAAAAAATTACTTGCTATAGTACACTGCTTTAAATAATAGCAACTTAAACTAGAAGGTGCAGCGCATCTAATACAAGTCTTATCTAACTATAAGAACTTATAGTACTTTGTAACTATAAAATAACTTAGCTACTAATAAGCTTATTAGTTTAAATACTTATCTTATTTTAATTTTAAGATTACTTATTATTCTAGTTAAAATAGAGAGAAACTAGATGCTTTTATAAAGTAATTTTAAAATATCCCTGCTTAAAAAGAAGTGTAAAAGGCTTAACACTAAACTTTACTTTAACTTAAGCTATTTTTAGACTTTAACTTAAATAAAATAAATTAGATAATTAATTAAATTATTACTAATAAGTATTTAAATAATAAATTTATTTAAAAAACTTTAGACTTACTCTAAAACAGCGCTAGTTAGTTAAAAAAGGTAACACTAGCTAACTATAAAAACTAAAATAGTAAGCTATATTACTATAACTAACTTATAATTCTTAATTTTAATAAACTAAGAATTAAACTACTTTAAATTATATATAACTTGCCTATTAAAAAATACCTAGGCAGAGAAAAGACTCTTAACCTACTATAAAGAGAGTACTACTAGCCCTGCATGTTCTATACTGTACACTAATACATATTATATTGCTATACTTGCTGTAAAGTAAAGGCCTTTTAAAAAAGGTATAATAGCTTACTTAAACTACTTCTAATCTTTAAATAAGCTTAAAAAGATATATTAATTAATTTTATTATAAACTTACTTCTATTTAAAGAGTACATAAATATTATAGTAGTTGTTAATTACTTAACTAAGTATTAACACTTAATACTATATTCCTTTATAACTGCCCCTAATATAGCCTAGTTATTCTACTAATATGTATAAGTTTACTATAGCCTGCCTAATATAATTATATTAGACAGAGGTACGCAGTTTGTCTTAGCCTTCTAGAACAAACTTTATAAATAGCTCTAAATTATTCTCTATCTATCTACAGCTTTTTACTTAGAGACTAACAGCTAGACTAAGAATGTAAACACTATAATAAAATAAGTTTTATAAGTGTATATAAACTACTAGTAAAATAACTAGGTAAAATAGTTAGCTATAGCATAGTTTAAAGCTAATAACATAATATCTAAATTAACATAAGTATCTTTATTTTTAGTAAACTATAAATACTACTTTTAAATAAAATTTAAACTACTTTTAAATACCCCTTAACTAACTTATTAATTTATATAAGTAATAAACATAAATAAACTTATTAATAAAATTTAAAATATATCTAAATATGTTTATAAAAAGCTTATATAAGCTTAAGCTTTTTAATAAGAGTATGTAAACTAATCTTAAACCTTTGCCCTTGTGTATGCAGCTAGCAAGAAGGTCTAGCTAGACACTAGAAATATTTAAATAAACTAATAATTAAAGAAACTTAATTAGAAGAACTTTAGCTCTTTTATAGTAGCTTATATAGTTTTATTACATGCTTACTAATTAATCCTACCTAACAGCATAAAGATACACCCTGTGTTCTACATATTATTGCTGCGCTAAGTAGCCTCTAAATCTAACTATTTACCTAAATAGCTAAACCTGCTACTTAAACCTATTATTATAAATAATAAACTAGAATATGTTATAAAAGATGTTAAATAAATCTAGTTTAATAAAAAAAAATATATCTATAAATACTTTATAAAATAGACTAGATATAATAAACTATTATAAAAACTTGTAAAAGCCCTATAAAAAAACTCTATAGTAACTTAATTCTACGCCTAATACCTATCTAAACTAAACCTGTACCCTAACAAAGACAACCTAATGCTAGAACTACTAATATAAAGGATTCCCTTTCTAATAAGGGGGGGAGTACTGTCACAGTATCCTCTCTAGATCCTAGACATAACTATATTAGACGTGTACTAGAGTATTATTAGTGCATGTCTAACATAAATATAACATAACATAGATATAAACTTAAGCATAAACTGCTTTAACACTAACTAAACTTAAAACAGGCTTAATTTATACTTAAAGCGCTTAGACTTCTAAGCTAAGTATTTAATTACTAATTTTCTTTTAAACCTTTCTATTCCTCACACAACGTCTTGTACCTACTATGATACCTCACGTAGTAATTGAACTAGACCTCTGTGAAGCTCTATAACCTTACTCGTGCACAATCGTGACAGTAAGTAAGAAGTAAAAGTAGTATCTAAATAATATTCTAGGCTGTACTATACTATATAGTTGTTAGATTGAAGCACTGTTTCTAGGCTTCCTGAGATGAATGATGGGTTTGGATATGATGTATGGGATGATGATTGATTTTCTTGATTTATCGATCCTTTTTCTGCTCTACTCGTGTTGCTCGGCTTTTGTTTTTCCGATCCGAGTCCCTCGCGCACTAGCCCTATGCGCGACCAGCTTGCAACAATGCTGCAAAATGCTGCAAAATGCTGCAACATGCAGCAATTTGCAGCAACATACTGTTCGAGCTTATTGCTCGTACTATGTAGCAGCTTTCGTCAAACGTTCCTCCTGTCTTGACAGTAGGTGCGCATATCTGACAATAGTGCTAGAGCAGGTTGTTATAGGCTATAATAGAGTTTGTTAGGGTGGGGTCTTGGCAAAAGTAAGCAACTTAGGCGTGTAAGCAACTCGCCTGTGAAGTACGTTACTAGTTTTAGGCTAGTTATATATAACGTACTTCACAGGCGAGTTACTTACACACCTAAGTTGCTTACTTTTACTAAGACCTTACTAAACTACTTTTTTTACACTAATGTATTCTTAATAACACTACTTAGACGCGCTAAAAGAACATTAAATATAGCTTATACTTTAAGCTTTTAAATAAAACATAAAACTTTTAAAGAAACATGCTATAGCTATATATAAAGTTTTTTAAAAGATAATAAATAACTATAGCACTAAATAACCTTTATAAGCTAATTCTATAGCTAACTTATAAAGACTAAGTAATAAGAAGAAGTAGGTAATTATTAAGACTATACTTAAGCTATATACATAAAGATTTTCTCTTTAAATAGCATTTATAGCTAATATAGCTAATTTATTACACGCTAAGTATAATCTAGGCTATATTAGCATAAACTAGCCTAGTATGTTTATAAAGTGTTATTTAAAGCTTAAAGTAAAGTTTTAAGTATAAGTATAGTTAATAAATATTTAGCTTATAATAAAGCTTATTTTACTAAAGTTATACATGTTATTATCTTAAATGCTATACTTAGCTTTAATATTTTTTATAAGGCTAAACCTACTTTAAATTACTTTAAAACTTTTATAAAAAGCTTTTTTATAGTTATACTACACTTAAATATTACTATAAAGTTTAGATAACACTTTCTAAACATACTAAGCTAGTTTATGCTAATATAGCCTAGATTACACTTAGTGTGTAAAGAATTAGCTATATTAGCTATAAATGCTATTTAAAAGAAAAATCTTTATATATATAGCTTAAGTATAGTTTTAATAATTACCTACTTCTTTTTATTACTTAGCTTTTATAAGTTAGCTATAGAATTAGCTTGTAAAGGTTATTTAGTGCTATAGTTATTTATTATCTTTTAAAAGACTTTGTACATAGCTATAGCATGTTTTTTTAAAAGTTTTATATTTTATTTAAAAGCTTAGAGCGTAAGCTGTATCTAATATTCTTTTAGTATGTTTAAGTAGTGTTGTTAGGAATGCATTAGTGTAAGAAGAGTAGTTTAGTAGAGTTTTAGTAAAAGTAAGTAACTTAGGTGTGTGAGCAACTTGCCTGTGAAGTATGTTACTTACTTTTACTTATTATTAACAGTAGGCTATGCAGGGAGCCTGCCAAGTAGATTAATAGTAGAAGGAGTGGAGGAAAGAAGGGAGAGAGGCTATTAGTAGACGTATATTAGAAGCTGGCCTGTGCGCTAAGCAAGACGTCTGATTAGGTCATCCAAGTTTCCGAAAGGAAAGCTAATCAACACATTGGCCCACAGTCACATCTCTCCAAACTGCACCTCTGTCTAGCGAGACTTGCGACTCTTCTTTCTCTTATTTGGCCAAAACCACTTTAAATCGGGCTTCCATTATCCGATTCAACATCCATGCTGCCGGAATGGAAGATACTCGGCCTCAGTGGACCCCAGCCGCATCAGTCCGAAAGAAAACAGCATGCGCAGAATGCAGACAACAAAAGGTCTGACGGACAGCGCCCTGTCTTTTGCTGCTACTAAATTCATGTAAATTAACAACGTCAGAACAGATGCGATGCGAAGGCGATCCAAGCACCGTAGATCCTCCAGTTTGCTTACGCTGCCGCCGGTTAAGGATTCCATGCGTCTTTTCGGTGCCGTTCAAGAGGACACATAAACGGAAGTATGTCTGTCGTTATTGAACCGCCCCTATTCCTGTCACCGCTAATTATTCGTGTATCGTAGGCGGTTGCAGGAGCTTGAGGAAGAGACTACTGCTTTAAAACGCCGGCTATTGTCAGGTTCTCCAGCAGCACCTGGCAATCCTCTGCGAAGAGATACATCACCCTCACGTCAGGAAGAGGATAACGATGTCTCGCGGATTCCTACTACCACGATAATACGTCGTAATGAACCGTCTGCTGACAACGACCCGACTCTGTCGAGGGCTATCGACGGACTGGAGCTTACCCCTAGCAGTATTGATGATTGCTTTGAACTGTAAGTTTGCTCTCTTCTCGATGAACCAGCATTTGATCCTACACAGATACTTCAAAGACTATCATTCCATGCTCCCAATTCTCGATCCTAGCGCAACACCGAACACATTCTACCAACATGCTCCATTTCTGTTCTGGGTCGTTGTTTCTATCGGATCTCGAAGATACACTCGACTACCTACTCTGACTCAAGCCTTAGCTCTACCTGTGACTCAGCTTGCTTTGCAATCGATAATCGTCCGAACGAAACCGATCGAGCGCATGAAAGGACTAATCCTTCTTCTCAATTGGCCATTTCCTTCCGGCCCATTTTACCATGATTCATCTTTTCTTCTTGCTGGTACTCTGCTTCATATGGCGATGCAGTATGGTCTTCATGCACCTACTTTTAGTCAGGAATTTTCAAAAACATATATTAATTTACTTGAACAGGAGCCCGTACGTAGAGCTGAGATGTGGGCGTATGTTGTCATTACATACCAAAGGTATACCCTCCTGAACTTAACCCACCCTACCACTGCTAATCGTAATCATCAGGACGTGCTCTAGTAGTGGGCAAGCAAACCTAGTCTCATTCGAAATCTATAACGAGCAGATACAATTCAAAACCTTACTAGAGAAGCTACCTGTGACATTACAAATCCAAATTCAAATCAGCAACATCGTCACTCGCGCGCATAAAACCTTACTCGATCTCGGGCTTCTCTCAATGACTACGCAGCAGGAGCGTACAATGGACGCTCTTTTGAAGGGATTTATTACCGAGTTGGACAGCTTAGAGAATCTCGCTTCGTCAAGTAGGGGCCAAATACAGAATGTGATTCCATATGCTGATTTTCGCTCAGGTTGGGACCGCCTCTACATAGCTTCTGCTCGTCAAGATCTTGTTGCAATGCACTTTTATAAGTCCGCAACAACTCTAGACTTGCAATCCTGTATGCTGATATTCAACGCCACATCAAGTGTCCTCGAACAGGTCCAAGACCTTGACAAAGACTATGGCCTACATCGTATATGCACACGGTTTCTTTTAATGGTTATACTGTTTAGCTTGGCCAGTATGGCTCGCATCCTCAAAGGTCCATTCGCAGGATGTCTTGACCAAATTCGCGGATATAATCTCTTTGACAATGGCGTTCGTTTCTCACGGTCCTGCTCCGTCCAGAAAGCAGACTTTGGGGAGAGAGGTGCGGCGTTTGCGGAGCAGATCTGGAAGAGTAAGAAGGTGTTTCGCAACCCCGATGGATCAATTAATATTACTCTCCGTGTGAGGAACCGTCTTTCGGGTGGTCCATTGCATGATGCAATTAGATGCTGGAAGGATGAATTCTTTGATCCCAAGTACATGCATTCTGCACCTAGCACGGATATTGGTACGCTCTTTGCCGACCTTTTCGTGCTTTCTAGCAAGTATATAGCGGCTAATGGTGGAGTAGAAACCGGTATACCCTCGAGTGCTACCGCTGGACTCGATGCTACGCTTGCTCCGAGGTTAGTCCCCAATGGCGCTCTGTCTAGTTTCTCCGCAGTACCAGAAATTTTGCTGAATGATGAGATTTGGGGAGATTTGGGACTAGGGCTGGGTGGCAATTGGGATGGGGCTGAGTCGAGTTTAAGCTGGATGGCTTGAATGGTACAGATGATTCTTTAATTGTTACTTGTGTTTGGAACTCTGTTCTGGTTACAACGGCGACTCTAAGTTTAGCATTCGCGCCTATTTATTCGATACCAAGAGTCTGTATATCCACTGAACCCCTTAAGTCCTCATCGTTGCTCATTCCAATTACGACATCTGTTCTTCTTTCTGTGCCTTTTCCCTCTCTTCCCTCTGCCGCCTCTTCTCCCTCCAACCCATTCCCCATTGATACTCTACCCAAAGCAAAGACGTCGCAAGAACGAAAATTAGCCCCAAGAAAATATAACACCACCCCCACCCCATCCCATCTAGCATGTAGGCAATAACAGCCGTCCCCGCGCCCGCAACCCAACACCGCACTAAACTACTCGCTGCCGTCACAGTCGACGGTTTCTCTGGGAACAAATCTACCAACAGCGAACTCAAACTATTACTACAAGACACTTGGGAGTACGCCATTATGAACTCCAGTATCAGCGGCACGGAGATGTTAACACGTTTCTGCAGTACCCAGCCGAATGGGATATAGGTTGCTGCGACAAGCGGTGCGAATATGAAGACGGGCTGCAAACGCACTTTTTCAATGGGGAAGTTGCGCAGGTCGGTGCTGCGTTTCTTTTCGAGTGGGAGGTTAAGCATTTTGGCCCAGCGGCGGTAGTTCCAGTCCATCAGCTTGCCGTTGAGGAAGGCAGCGAAGATTGCGGCGCCGCCAACGGGTCTGAGAAGATAAGTTAGTAAAGATTTTACTTGGACGCGGATTGTGGGGCTTACAGGTAGCAGAGGCCGACTTTGAAGGTGTTAAAACCGTACACCTCACCGAACAAGGTGGGCAAACTTGCCAATTGGGCCATCAGAACAAACATGCCCAACGCAATGAAACAAATGACGATGCAGGCATCCTTCTCGCATAGTATCACGACCGAACTCAGCGGGTTCGGAAACTGGAATTTGCGCTTCTTCGCTAGATCCCGTGCCTTCTTCTCCTTCTCATCGATTTCGCTACCCCGTCCTTCACGAATCGCCCTCTTCTTCTCCCGCTGTGCATTCCAGTGCTGAAATGGACTCATCACCCACCAATCCGACGGCGGAATACTCCCATCTCCTACAACCTTCCTCGACGTCTCGGGCATGAAGAGCACATACACGACCAAGTAGCTCCCGCTAATGATGACTAGGAACCAGAAAATCGACCTCCACCCCAGATACTGCGCCAACAACCCCCCAATCGTCGGCCCAATAGCGGGCGCTAGCATTATGCCTGCAGCAGCTGGGCCAAGATACTTCCCTCGCTCCGCGGGCGTCACGATGTCAGACATTACACCGTACCCTAGCGCGATAGTGCCGCTGCTGCCCGCGCTCTGAAGGCAGCGCAACACCAGCAACGCGACGTAGGATTTCTGCGTCGCGAGCCCAATGTTGGCGGCGAGGTAGATGGCGAACGTAAGGATGTATGCAGGACGTCGGCCAGTGGTGTCGCCGAATGTGCCAATAATCGTGGGCGCTAAGCCTTGCAAGATCATGTATGTTGTTATTGTCAAGTTGATGCGCCCCGTGGTGGTGTGGTAATCGTTTGCGATATCGGGGATAGCGGGGAAGTAGATTTGGCCGCTGAGTGGGGAGAAGAATGAGCCGAGGGTGATCATTATTATTATGAAGGTACGTTGGGGGCGGGTGAAAACTGTGTGTAGGGGTGCGGATGGTGTCTTTGTGGGGGTTTCGGGGTCGTCCGAGGTTGTGGTATTAGGGGAGCCATTGACTGCCGTGGTGTGAATTTCCAAATCTGTGGGTTTTTGGTGGCTGTTTTTCAAATTGGTGGTACCTGTTCCAGATTTACTGCTTGATGTGTGGGATTTGTGGCTATCTGCCGGAGCAGTGACCCTTTTACCCTTTCTCTTTTCTGGTTCCATCGTGGTGGAATGTATAAACGTCCGATCCTCCAATTCCTCGCTCTTCCAGGGCGAACAGATCGAATGCAATGAATCTTTGGTATCCGTGCCGAAAGAAGTTCATGGGAACTTGGTGTGGAACATTCCTCTAAAATACTGGTCAAATCTGAGAGAAAAATCGTTCTTTAGTAGTGGTGACTTTCACGGTTTGCATCTTTGTGATTGGTCTACCGGCTCGAAACCGGCACCGGACCCGGCGAGTTCGGGCGATTTATTTCCTAGTACATGCCGTGTCACTGTCATTCAATTATTTTTACGTCTCTTTACTGTCCCCTTCCTTATTACTCTTTCAATCTACTTGTACGGATCACAAAAGCCCTCAGAGTGGCCCAATTCTTCAGTTGAACTCCTCCCCAAGGTATCCGACTCGCCTGAAGCTTGCCTAACTAGCAATCCTCCCATCTTTAACCATCTCCCTGATAACCTCGATAGACGACTCTACAGCCTTCTTTGACATCTAAACCATAGGAGAACAGCTTAGCATACGGTCATCACTATGATAACTACTTGAGTAGAAGGGAGGGAAATCGGAATCACGTACCCCTTTCAATCTCGCAAGCTCCTTTTCAACAGCCGCGGTATCACTTTCCGCGATATCCGGAAGACGGAATTCGAACACATACGTCATATGCAGATCCTTGAGACTGCCGCCGGGGCCGTCGGAGACGATGTTGCGGATGTGGGAGCCGTCATCTTGTTGGAAGTCAACCTATACGGAAGGTATCGTTAGAAATCATTATTCAAATCCCCCCAATACAACCCCATGGGTCTCCAAATATTTGTTTTTAAACATAAACCCAAGACCACCCACCCAAATGTAGTGGAGACAATACACTTAGTGTTAACGTACCCAAGCTGGATAATAACTTCTAACAACCTCCCTTGCCTCATCCATGGGCCCCTGCCCCTTCTTGAACTTGACCTGCCGAGTAACAACACCATCTTTATCTTCCAACACCTCGCAGCTCTCGATAACAGGAACGAATTCATGCGCGAACCGGATTTTGCGTTGTAGGCCTTGCCAAATTTGTGGGATGGTGAGAACGGGAGATACGCCCTCTGGGTTGATCTTGGAGGTATATGCCAGATTGAGGTCCACCATTTTTGCTCGTTAACGTGATGCTTGTTATTTGGGTAGTATTGTCGATGTTGATTTTGATGGCGGATGGAGGCCGAAGTGGGTTTGAGGTATAAAGTTATAATAGAATGACGAGCTCCACGTAATTGATCCAAAAGCGGGGGATTGAGTTCTTACACTAGATCCACAGTTGTGCTAATATAATGGTAAGCTCAGCTCTATTTCCAACGAACCACGCTCTCTATATCTGTAACCCTTCTCTCCCTTGAGGATGCGATTCGATTTGGAAAGTGTCGTAGTTGTTGGGGTTGGCTCGGTGATGCGTCCACGTCACGGTCCGGTTCTCCACTGTGTCCGGTCCAGCGTGCATGGATTGCGGCGTTGGTGGTGCCACTCGCACTTATTCCCAGCGCGAGGCGTCCGAAGCTGAAAACTACATCAGAACCTCGAATTTGCCATCACTGCCACCAGAAGGCTGGGGTCGCCGATACGTTTTTAGATAAAGGGCCCTACGAAGCTCGCGCGAATGGGCGTTCGCTTTCCGATTACAGAAGGAATGCTATTGACGGCAATAGACTGTATATTGCAAATGTACGAAGTATATCTATCATCCGCAAGAATGGCCTAATGAGGGTGCTAATGAAAAAACCGTCTTATTGGTTTGCGACGGGCATTAATTTTGAATAGTGATGAGGAAACAACAATTTGTATTGACAGTTAACCTGGTTGTGAGCAAGATCAATTCACATAACTGAAAAACTACGAAATTCATATAGAGAACACCCTTTTCCTAAATATAGAGCCAATTCCCCATGTCGGATCCTAATCAGTTAAGACATCTTGCCTCGTTATTTCCTCTAGCTCCTCTCTCGACCGCATGGCAAGCAGATTTAACGCACTCCCTGCAAGAATAAAGCCACATTGATCCTCACTTAGCGTGTGCTTCGTATTTACCACCTTTTCTCCCCCGTCCTTCTTGATTACCAACTCAATCTTACCCTTTCCGCCACTCCTCAGCGTATCCAACAATCCCCTCGTGGAAACCTCGTCACAAGCATTGAAAAGCTCGTAATCCGCTTCGTTAGCAAAAGTCAAGGGGACGATACCTTGTTTCTTAAGATTCGTTTCATGGATTCGAGCAAAGGACTTTGCGAGAATGAGACGTCCGCCGAGGTACCGGGGTTGGAGGGCTGCGTGTTCGCGGGCTGAGCCTTCGCCGTAGTTGTGTTCGGCCACTACTAACCACTCTTGGCCCTTGTCTCTCCATCTCTTTCCAAGCTCTGGAATGCCTGATTGTGTGCCATCCAGGTCGTAGGCCACATTAACTTCATCCGTAGCAGCATTAACAGCACCAATGAAGGTGTTTTCTGAGATGTTCGGTAGATGTCCTTTGTACTTCAACCAGGGTCCAGCGGCAGATATTGTGTCTGTTGTACATTGGCCTTTCACTTTGTACAGGACTCGAAGGGACGTAAGCTCTGAGTTTGGAAAAGCGGGGAAAGGATCTAGTTTCGCTAAACGTGTAGACTTCGGATCAATGGAGACTTCAACAGATGGTTCAGGGAAGCCTGGAGTAGGGAAGAAATCCGGGTTTCCTTCGGAAAAACCAGCAGAAGGGAGATCGGAACCCTTTGGCGGTGAGAATTTGAAAGGGGTACCGGAGGCTGTTGGGATCGAGTCAGTGATTGGATTGAAGGTCGTGGAACCCGAATAGGACATTGCAGTAATGAGTTCCGGGGACGCAAGAAAGTTCATAGTTGCACGGTTGCCATCGTTGCGACCCGGGAAATTGCGGTTGTAGGAGGTGAAGATGGCGTTGGACTCGCCCTTTTTAATTCCATCTGTACGGGTCCATTGCCCAATGCAAGGACCACAAGCATTTGCGAGAACGGTACCACCTGCAGAGGAAAAGGTAGAGAGGGTATCATCACGATCCAGAGTAGCGCGGATCTGTTCACTGCCTGGAGTTATAAAAAAATCAACCTTGGGTTTCAGACCAGCAGCGGAGGCTTGCTTTACAAGTTCCTCGGAGCGGGTCATATCCTGGTAAGAACTGTTCGTGCAGCTTCCAATGAGGCCAGCGTTAAACTTCTTGGGCCAGTCCTGCTCCTCGACTAATGATTTGAATCTCGAGAGTGGGGTTGAAAGATCGGGTGTGAAGGGGCCATTAATATGGGGCTCGAGGGCGGAGAGATTGATGGTAACCACTTTGTCATACACGGCCTCAGGGTCAGCACGCAGTAAGTTCATGGCCATAGGTGCTGAAGCAATGTTAGAAGCAGCCTTAGCGATCGGCCCACGGTGAGTTGCTTCTAGATATGGAACGTGCGCGGGAGAGAATGGGAACAGAGAACTTGTCGCGCCGACTTCAGCGCCCATGTTGCATATCGTCGCCATGCCGGTGCAGCTCAGAGATTGTACACCAGGACCGAAGTACTCGAGGATGAATCCTGTTCCGCCCTGGAAGCCTGTTAGAATAATACCTGGCTGGATTCGAGAATATTCCCTACCCGGACAGTAAGCTGGCCAGCAAGACTCAGAATGACGTCTTTCGGAGAAGCCCAGCCTGTCAATTCACCCTCAAGCCTAACTCCTAATATCCTGGGTGCTTTAAGTTCCCAAGGCGCGTCGACTAGGGCATCAACGGCGTCCGCACCACCAACACCAATGGCGATAGCGCCCAGACCACCCGCATTTGGGGTATGGCTATCTGTCCCAAGCATCATCAACCCAGGTGCAGAGTAGTTCTCCAGAACGGACTGGTGGATGATACCAGCCCCAGGAGGCCAGAATTCAATACCGTATTTCTTCGCAGCGGATTCGAGAAATTCGAAGACCTCTTTGTTACCGGCTATCGAATTAGGCAAATCTGCATCCGCACCCTTTTCTCCCACAATCATATGGTCGCAGTGTATGCTTGCTGGAACAGCAGTCGACGCAAGACCACAGGACATGAATTGGAGCAAAGCCATTTGGGCCGAGGCATCTTGCATAGCAACCCGGTCAGGCTTGAGCTTGAGATTTGCATTTCCTCTGATTTCTTTGCAATTATTTGTATTTGAAAGCAGCGACTCTTCGACGTGATCCAAATGCGAATAAAGGATCTTCTCTGCTAGTGTCAACTTCCGCGAATCTCCCAATACCCTTCGTACTTCATGGAGCTTTGTAATGAGTCTGTGGTATGGCGGCGTTCGCGACACAATATCTACTTCGGGCTGAGGAGACACGGAGTTTTTGGTGGCCAGCCATCGCCTTGCTGGGCATGAGACCGAGATAGGCTGAGAAAATTAGCATTGAGAAAGGGTCATACAGAGTTCAAAGACCTGGTACAAGATACAATTCGACTTACCCTCCAATTGATAGCCTGGGTAGCCCGCAATGGTTTCGCCCGCATCCTGGAGGAATTTGTCGTGAGAGGGCCGAAATTCTCCAATTGCGAAGTCGGCCACGCTATCAGTCGATACGATCGCCAAGCTCTAGGGAAATCATCGGCCAATCACATGCGGCTTCAAGTAATCATAGCAACAACAGGCAATCGAACCAATAACACGAAGGATTTCATTGAAGCAATAGCTACAAAAGCGAGCAAGCCCTCTGGGGTGGTATTATCGAACACTATGCGCAAACCTTGCGTTGGCTGACAATCAAAGAGGAGAGCCTTGGCTTTGGGAGTTCAAATTGGTGCATATACCTACGAAAGGCACTATCAAGGGTTTTAAGGTTGACTAGCAGAGACTCAGTCGTCCAATGCCTTGCTCAGGGCAATGCTGCCAACATCTCTTGTCTTGGTCAATCATTTTTAGATCGACCTCAAGTCGGAAGATGAACTGTTCTCTTGAGATGTATAGCCCCGGGAAGACTACTTACAAGCCCGGAGGTGGTGGTACCTGCGGGGAATTAGTCTGAGGAAGTGGTAGAAAACGAAGGTAGCTCACTGAGTGGTACGATCCAGGAGGTGATCCCGCTGGCAGCGGCGGCGGAGGCGCAGCACCAGGAGGAGGAGGCGGAGGAGGCGCTGTATCAGACGGTGGTGGTGGGGGAGGAGGGGGGGCAACCGTCGTTCCAGGTGGCGGAGATTGCTGAGAGGCTGCCTGACCACCATAGTACTGATTGTACATAGCCATATATGCGTCATACCCACCATATGCCGCATAGGGGTCCTGCCCGTTTTGGTAGTATTGTTGAGCGTATTGAGTCCAATAAGCTGCAGTATAGTCTTGACTACCCTGGACTGGGGTGGCGACGGTAGGTGCAGCGGGTGGCGCATCATTTCGGCCACCATAACCACCACTGTAGCCAACCCCGTACCCATAGCTCTGGCTTCGCTCGCGGTCGCCGCGATCTCCATATCCTGGGCGTCCATCTCCGCCATAACGATGTTGAGGGGGGCGTTCTTTGAATTTCTCATACTCCCTCTTTACGTTGGTGAGAAGCTCATAGCACAAGTCTTTAGCTGTTTGTACCATGGCAGGGTCTGGCCCTCTGTCTCCTGTTAGCGAATGAAGTCCTGGGAGAACTAGAAGACTGACGCGACGTGGAGGTACATGGGCTCGTCACTCTCTTGACCAGATTGGGGCTCCATGAATCCAGAACCACGGCCCTTGATCTGTACCTTGCAACGGGTTTCTTGCTGGATGTACTTGACATTTTGCCCTCCTTGGCCGACAACTTGTGCCCGCAAGTTGAAACCACTGATTGGTTCAAGATCGACTGGGATCTTCTCCTCCGGCCATTTGCGCTGCGATTTATCAGCATTTCTCAAAATGTATATAGAAACAGTTAGTATATACTCGACCAAATTCATCCCGCTCGATGTTG
Organism: Lindgomyces ingoldianus; assembly: GCF_010093535.1. Lineage (NCBI taxonomy): Eukaryota > Fungi > Ascomycota > Dothideomycetes > Pleosporales > Lindgomycetaceae > Lindgomyces > Lindgomyces ingoldianus. The sequence continues at coordinate 80,062 of NW_022985174.1, forward strand.
TCAGGTTCGCGACCGCGACGGAATCTACGTTCATCAACGAGGTTTGGCAAATCCTGTTTCATTAATTCCTCAATCTTAGCAACCGCCTTCTCTAGACCTTCTTTTGAAGTGCTAGTGATGTGAAGATAGAGCGGGGGTGCCTGAGTATGTTAGACAGAATACTATTCAGGCCCAAAGGATGTACCTACCGCAGCAGTTGCCATGCTCTTATCGGGGTAGTACTCTCCTCGGGTTGTGACATCTTGTAATCGCATAAGCAGGGCATTCTAAACAGGTTCAGTAGTAATAGGTGGTGTAGCGTACCGGCACCAGTATCTTCCTTGATCTAGATGTCACACGTTTAATGTCAGCAGGTGCAAAATGGAGTGAGCGCTAGACAGCTAGACGACGGGGTAAGCTTCCACTCCCTAAACAAGAGGGAGTAAGAGATGCAAACGCAAGGAATTCTGACCCTACGGCTACGGAGAAGCTACGGATAGCGTTCCTCGCCGCAACAGGGGAGGAGTGAAGAAATTGGTCCTGAGAGAATCAGTCGGACGACAGGAGTGAATTACCGTTTTTTGTGTAGCTCCTTTGGTCAGTGTATAGCGATTGCGCAGATCATTGACTTCAATGTCCTTGATGTAGTCGCCGTCCTGTTGGTAGATCTCGCCACTAACAGCAGCGCCTTTACTCGGAGGGGATTTCGTACTCGTAGGAGTAAGGCTCTGTATGCAACGTGAGTTAAAGGTTCCAGAGACAGCAAAAGGGCAAGGGCACATACAGATCGAATAGGCGGGACATCAACTGTCTGAATGCTCTTCTTAGCCTGGATGGACGCAGCAATCCTGGCAGCAGCTGCTGCTGCTGCCGCTGCTGCTGCACCGGGTGGACCAGCCGGACCGGAGTTTCTGCCCGCGGTTGAAGGACTGTCGGTGGAGTCGCGAGCAATCGGGCTTCGGCTGCGCACCACAGAGTCGGACGCGCGCGTCGAGGGCGAGCGGGAACGTCGATCGAAGCGTGAGCGTGAGGATAGCTCAGGCTCACCTCTATCAAAGCGCGAGCGCGGTCGCGGGTTGTCAGACATGTTGTGCGTCTGTTCTAGTGCATGCGGTTGCTAGCGGGGCGGAGGAGCTCAGGGCTGGAGTCGATGTGAAAAGTCGTGAAGGCTCAAGCGAAGCATGCGAGGACTCTGCCTAAGCCTGTTTTAGGTTAGTGTCTTGGCGGGGCTTCACTTCCCGAGCCACAAGCATTCGCGCGGGAGGTTGCCGAAACCGGGGACGAAATTGTGCTCTGATTCATCTATCCTCCACCTCTTTGTGCGTCCACAACCGCACTGAATACTCTACCAACTGCTCAATTGGTCGCGCTGAACTTGCTCCTCCCGTCATGGCGTCACGGCGGGCTCTCCATGCCTTGCCTCTCCACACTCTTCTCCGTCCTCAGTGCTCCAGAAGCTTGCTGCAGTCGGAACGGTTCTCCAGCTCTTCGTCCACCCAAGCGTTAGCATACAAAGCGCTCCACCGCCGCATTGCCCCCCTCCCGACCGATGACCGTCCTCCCGCGTGGTCTGCACAGGCCGCTGTCAGCAGCATTCTCTATGAAACCCCGCTCCCCTCTCAAGCCCCGCCGAAACGTCATATCCTGAACTGCTTGGTGCAGAATGAGCCCGGTGTGCTGTCTCGTGTGTCTGGTATTCTTGCCGCCCGCGGTTTCAACATTGACAGCTTGGTTGTTTGCAATACCGAGGTGGACGACCTCTCCCGTATGACAATTGTGCTCCAAGGTCAGGACGGAGTAGTCGAGCAAGCCCGCCGTCAGCTGGAGGATCTTGTTCCGGTATGGGCGGTACTGGACTACACAGCAGCCCCCCTCGTACAGCGGGAACTTCTCCTTGCGAAGATATCAATACTTGGTCCAGAGTACTTTGAAGAGTTACTTGCCCACCATCGGGAGATGGCACACATGCCAGATGAGATCGAGGGGGTTTATGAACCAGCGGAACTATCAGATGCGGAGCGCGAAGCCTTTGCTGATGCAGCGGCTCGCGAATCTCTAAGAAAGAATTTTCATCCAAGCAACCTAGCCGTTAGTCAAGCGCTGAGACACAAACACGAGCATCTTCGGGCCATCACCTTCCTGACACATCAGTTTGGTGGCAAAGTGCTTGATATCAGCACTAATAACTGCATTGTAGAGGTGTCTGCAAAGTCGACTAGGATTGATTCTTTCATGAAATTGATTGCTCCCTTTGGAATCCTCGAGTCGGCGAGGACAGGTTAGTTACCCCTACAGAACGTCCTGGTTTTTGGAAACACTGACTAATTTTGCTGTAGGCCTCATGGCTTTGCCACGTTCTCCGCTCCACGGACCAAACGAGGTTGAAGAGAAGGAAGCCCAGGATGTTGTGGACCAGAGCACACTTCCCCCAGGTTAAGTCTATCTTCCACCCTTTGCTTGGATTTTTTGGAGTCATCTGAGTTTGGCGGAAAGGCGTTCTCTCGACCCCTTGTACATACCTCCACGATGGCCTGATATCCTAGTGCAGATATAAAACAGTTTCTCCAAGTGATGCCAGGCCATATCAAGCCGTATCACTAAAATGTGTCATTTCAAGGGACAGCATGATCTGCCCATAGTCAGCTCTCGTCCTCTTCAGCTTCGCCTCCGAGTATGTTTGCCTCAAGAGGTCCGGTAGAATTGATATCCGGATGAGACAAGGTCCACCCAGCCTAACGGCGACAAGAAAGCACATATCACTCCACCGTTTTCCGACACCTGGGCACATCCAGTCAAATTCTTTATTCGATGCACCTGTGGTATGAATAATGTACTGTTTTGTGAGCTTCCACAAACCACGGCTTGGCTGAACCCTGCATCTGTTGAAGTATCCATGGACAACGGAATGGCTTTTGGTCCTCCGTGGAGAGCTGTCGTACCGGCCGCTGCACCTCTCATGCAGACGAGAAGAGAAATTGGGGCTTTGATGGAGCGACCTTTATGGAATTATTAATTAATGGAACAGTCGCTTGACAGGACATTGTACCAATACAACTAGGCGATTGCGCATCGTGGCCGTATGCTCAATTCTGCTAGGGGCATAAGGTTGAGTCTCTATCTCAGGAGCTTGGTGGGAGACTGTAGTACATTTAGTATCATGAGAGAAAAGGCCCTCGACTTGATGTTGTATAGGTTCTGTCGCTCGTATAGCAATATACGGGACGAGTCGGCTTTCCCACAAAAATACATCGAACTGTCTGATCTCGATGCAATTCCTCTCACCGGTGATGGTCGATAAATAATACGAGCATTTAGAGTGGAAGGATTCGTGTAGAGAGCCGCATATGGCAACCCGCTATCCGTCCCTGCAGGGGGTAACAAGTGCGAGAAATCATATGGATGCGTCACTCATGTGCAGTTGAGCAGCATTCCAACGCACGTGAGCATTTCATGTCCGGGAATTCAGCTTACATTGACAAGCGAGGTTGTATGTGAGCTGAAGGGTTTTCCAAGAGTTTTCAAGCGGTTGGTAGTCCGTCGTCAAACCCTCTGGGGCTTTACAGACACGCGATATCCCATGACGATGCTTTTCCTTGCGGCGAACGGCAGTGGCCCATCACTGCAATCGCGACGGCGAAGTCGGCAGACCGAGAACGCGCTCAGATAACAAATCGACCCAAGCGTCTTTGATTTGATGCAACACATGATAAGTCAGTCACAGGTTGCAAGGATCCCATGCCCGCCATCCATGTTCTCTTCCAGATCCCCGATCGGAGGAGCATCTCTCATGTTATCTTCACTCACTCAACACTTTCCTGCATTCACTGGCGCCCGTCACTCTTTCCCTCTTTCCCTCTTTCTCCCCGCTCTTTTCCTTTGTGAATGAGCAATTGATCATTGATTATTTGTTCTCGCGCTACGTCATACTTACACGACCTCTTCGCGATCCACAGGTACCTCATTTGGGAGGAGGCGCGACAGGAGCTCGCCTCTAAAGCGCAACAGCGCCCTGCAAACATACAAACCGCCAACCGCTCCGAGGGTACGGTCTCCTCTGTGAATTGTGATTTCCCTTGGTCAATTGCCCTCTTTTTACTTCGCATTCTATTCTTGTCCTCCTCGGTGCTGTGGTCTAGCAATACCTGTTTTCATTTTTCCTGCCGTTTAACTGTGAGCTCCCATTAGGTCCAGGACTTGTGTAACGACGTACAAAGAAGTTGCCGTATGCCAGCCAAGGAAATTTTGCAGAGTACCAGAATTCTGGGCTCCACAGGAGGATATGAAATACGGGGACACCTTGCGCCAGCGGTCAATACCGGAATGGGTTCACTGTGAGTACATCCACCGCCTGTCCTACACAGGCTAATCCGGTAGTCAACATCGACTATGATTATCTCAAGGACCTGATCAAACACCAGACCACCCCGGGCGCCGGTAAAGCTGTGTCGATCCCAGGGCAAGAGGAGCCAATGGAGAGAGCTTTTGGGGACACTTTCTTCCGAGTCTTGAAGGCGCAGCACGATCGCATCAACCTATTCATAAAGAGCAAAAGCGGGGAAATTGAGCGAAGGGTGGACCACATCAGCAAGCGATTGTTGCAACTCCAGGCACGTCAGACTGCGGACAGTCCGGGGACACGGCTGCCGGCAAGGACGGTTGAGAAGTATGCAAAAATTGATGCGGACGTTACCAAGTAAGTCTATGTGCCCGGTCAAACAGGACGCATCCGCCGTCCGTTACCACGTGTGCCACTAATAATGACAAGGGCCGGCGAAGAGATTCGATCCTTATCGAGGTTTCGGGTCGCTCAGTGCACTGGATTCCACAAAATACTGAAGAAATACAAACGATGGACAAGAGACCTGGAGCTTGAGCGTTGTTTTAGGGAGGAAATTATTGAGAGCCCAGAAAGCTTCTTTGAACTAGACCTTGGGTATCTTCTCGATCAATACATCGATGTTCTCGGTGCTCTTCGGGCACCCTTTGATAGTTCTAAGGCAAGGACTTCGTCCGGCGAAACGGGAAAGAACGCATTCCCTTCCTCCCAAAATGACGCAAACGTCCCGGCACGATTTTCCAAGGCTGTTGAAGAGGGGTCAGAGTTGGACTTTGATATTTCCTTGGCTACAATACCTCTTGGAGCTCAAGGTAGCAAAGCCACATATTGGGTACACCCGGACCACATTGTTGAAGTCGAGGTAATGCTCCTCCAGCAAATGCGCCTCTTCACTAGCATCAGCACCAAGGCGTCTAGTTCTCCGAGGGGCTCCCCATGCTCATCACCTGTCCATCGAAAATCATCGGCGACGTCCGGCAAGTATTTCGGTAATGAAGGTGAGATTGGCTCGATAATCTTGGATCATCCTGACACTTTTGCGATAAACCAGAATGCAAGCACGGTTGGTTCAAGCGAGGAGGCCACGGGCACTATCCGAGCTAGGGCGGCTGGCAACGCTCGATGGACTTCTTCTGGAGAAGCAGCAGTGGTAGTCGGACTGGAATCAAACCAGAATATCGAGGGCCCGGAGCCCATCAACGTGGCCAAATTGAAGCGCAAACATCTCGAGGCTTTCCTTGAGCCTTTCACGCTTCCACGGACTCGACGAAATTCAGCTCTGACCGAACAGGTGGAACAGTCCGAGGATGCTGCGCAAGAAAATACGGCAATGGTTCAGAAATGGCTTATCGACCATGCCAATATCAGACCGATCGCTGGCTTGTTCGCAAAACGCACCAGATTCGTTGGGCTGCGCAACGGCCCTACCGGTGGCTTATGGGCATATCTAGATCGAGACATATATATGAAATCCTCCCTTCACAAAGATCTCAAGAGCAACGAATGGGTTGCTAATGCGCGAGTTGGGTCATCTAGATTCCCTCATGCTGTTTTGGAAGTCCATCGGGAAGGGAGTCAATCACAAGAGCTTATCCAATTATTGGATCAAAGTCATTTGGTCTGTCCACCCCCTCAAATGCCCCGGGATATGTGCTAACTTTGCCAAAGCTTGAGCGCGTGCGCGGCTTTTCTCTAGAAATCCACACGGTTTGGACCTGCTGTCAGCCCGAAGCAATGTCAACCCCGCTCTGGGTATGTTACTCTACTCAAGGATGATCCAACATGACTGACTTGGTATAGATGCCCTTGCTAGATACTGACATTCGAAGAGTACCTGTCCCCGTAAAGAGGCAGTGTAGGAATGCAGGAAGTGTGTCCGATTCTGCGTCTCAGACCTCACCTCCGCATACAGGAACTTCTGCGACATCAATGACGGATGGCCGGACGAGTCCATGCGCTCTACGAAACGGAGAATCATCTGCTACGTCAGGACCAGGACTGATTCAAGCTCCGCCACTGCGGGCCTTTCGGAAGAAACCACAACGACCTTACTCAGAATATCTACCGCCGGTACAAGCTGAAGAGCAACCTCGTACTCGAGGATACTGGAATGAATACGACAACCCAGAATCAGAAGACGAAGGATACTACATATACGTTGACCCGAATGCGACTATAAAGTTTCCTGGTCAAGAGTTGATGGAAGCGTGGACACGCAAAGCCAAACGCCTCTTCTGCGTTGGCGAGGTTCCTCAGGAATCATCCTTGTTGTCTACTGCCGAGCTCGGAATCGGTGATGATGGTGATGATGATGATGAGGAGGAGGAGGAGGGGGAGGAGGAGGAGGAGACGGCTGACGAATCCGTCCTCACCAGTCTGACGAACTATGGCGCTATTGCTTCGAATCGGCGCACCCCACAACACGAGCACGATGGTTATTTCAGTGGTCTCTTCCGCTCCCTACGCAACCCGCATCGCGATGTTACCGTTCTGGACACGATGCGGTGGCATTCTGAGCGCGAACGACAGAGCTTCCTTGCCGAGATTCATACTCGACAACATGAGCGCGAGATGACAAAATTGCGATTCTACTCAACGTGTCTTGCAGCAGCTGCTATCATTGACATCATCCTCAGCTCTCTGACGATTACGAGTCGCAGGAAGGAAAGGGGCATTGTAGATGGTGTGATTTTATTTGGCACGATCAGCAACTTGTTGCTGCTTGTTATTGCAGTCCTGAGCATGAAGACGAGGCAAGAGCGTTTAGGGTGGCTACATCACGTTGTGGTATATGTTATTGCCACCGGGATTGTGGTAATGGATGTCTTGTTGTTAAGGTGGGTTTTGAGTCCCTAGGGAAGGATTTCGGGTTGAATTTTCCGATTGTTAAACTGTCTATGATCCCACATAGTTTTCGCATCTTTTCTGAATATTTTTTACAATTTTTGGATTGTGGAGCTTGGGGTTTCTTATATACATGCGACTCCGACTTATGATTTGGATTCGGAAGACACAAGGCTGTATTTAGCAATGCCGTAGATCCATGAGATAATAAGGGGGCTTGAATACGCCGCACTTTCGAAAGGAATCTTTGGAGAGCTGATGTTTTTGTGCTTCCATGTGCTCTCCGAAAGCGAGCGTGGGGGTCCAGAAGCATGTTCGCTTCGGGCTAAAGCTGGACCGAAATTCCCAGCGCGGATCTTTCGTCATCCATTGCCAATGCAACACCCAAACTCCCACTCTTCTCCCCCTGCGGCCTCATCCCCATCCAAAGTGGCCGGAAAATTTGCAACAGCTTTTATACGGCTAGGTATGTTGTCTTAGCAAACCTGCAAGGTGAGTGGGATGCAGCACGATATTCTCCGGTGCGCATTTGGCACTAACAAAAGCATGTGAAAGGCCTTGCGCCTCTGTTGGACATATATTTCTGTCCTCATTGATATCGAAGTGGGGTGGACTCGACATTCCTTTGGTCGGATATCTACAACTTGAGCAATATCATGGCTGCCAGGCGCTCAAGTCGAATTCTAAAGCCGCTGCTGTATACGGCAGGTGCTGGAGTCACCAGTGGTGCAATACTCTACACGGCATACCGACCGCGAGATATCCCTGGCCTGGAAGCCGCTGCGGTTCCGCCACCCACGTATGGAGAAGGGGGTGTCTTTAGACCTCCAAAGTTCCCCCGCATCAAGAGCCGTGATGAGCAAATTGCAGACCTCAAACGAAGCATGGGAACTGTTGTGCTCAGTATGGACAAATTGGGGAGCGGGATTAATACTTGGTTTGGCAGGAGCTCTACTCCCGCAACAGAAGACGCTGGGGATGGGCCGTATGATCTGTTGATTATCGGTGGCGGTGCTACTGGGTCTGGAATCGCGCTTGATGCGGTGACTCGAGGTCTAAAGGTTGCGCTGGTTGAGAGGGACGATTTTAGTAGTGGAACTAGTAGTAAGAGTACAAAGTTAGTCCACGGAGGTGTCCGATATCTTGAGAAAGCTGTTTGGAACCTGGACTATAGTCAGTAAGTTTTAGCGTCCTTGCAATACTGCTACATTTTGGGGCTAAGAACCACTCAAAAGGTACGCTTTGGTCGTAGAAGCGCTTCGTGAACGACGCTACTTTTTGGATACCGCTCCCCATCTTTCGTCATGGCTTCCTATCATGATTCCGATCGACAAGTGGTGGAAAGTGCCTTACTTCTGGGCCGGTACAAAGATGTATGATTTTCTAGCTGGGTCCGAGAACATCGAGAGCTCGTACTTCTTGACAAAGAGTAAAGCTCTTGATGCATTCCCCATGCTCAAAAAGAAAGGGCTCTTTGGTGCTCTTGTCTACTACGGTACGTGCTTTGACACCTCCACTCATCCGGTACTAACTTCGTAAGATGGGGCGCACAACGACTCTCGCATGAACGTGTCCCTCGCAATGACCGCAGCGTTGTATGGTGCGACCGTGGTCAATCACCTAGAAGTCATAGCGCTAGAGAGGGACGCCTCCGGGAAACTCTATGGTGCACGGGCAAAGAATTGCATTTTGGAGTTGAACGGCAAACAAGCTCAAGAGTTTACAATCAAAGCGAGGGGTATCATCAACGCCACCGGACCCTTCACAGACTCTATCCGGAAATTAGACGATCCGAGTGTAGAGGAGATTGTCGCTCCTAGCTCTGGTGTTCACGTTATTCTGCCTGGGTTCTACAGCCCTGCGAATATGGGTCTCATTGATCCTTCAACGTCAGATGGACGGGTTATCTTCTTCCTCCCATGGCAAGGGAATACGATTGCTGGTACTACAGACACACCAACTTCGATTATGAAGAACCCCGTTGCAGGAGAGGATGAGATCGAGTGGATTCTGAAGGAAATCCGGCGGTATCTTCAACCTGAGATTAATGTCAGACGTGGTGACGTTCTTGCCGCTTGGTCCGGCATCCGACCTTTGGTGAGAGATCCAAAGGCTAGCAAGACTGAAGGCCTTGTCCGAAACCATTTAGTCACCACATCTCCTTCTGGTCTCATCACATGCTCTGGTGGCAAATGGACCACATACCGACAAATGGCCGAAGAGACTGTCGACGAGGCAATCAAAGAGTTTGGTCTGACAACAGCACCATCAGTGAACGTACCACGTGTTAGCGGAACTGAAGTCGAAGACGAAGCTCCTCTTGACGGCACCTGCCAAACACACCGGGTTCGGCTTATCGGCGCACACGGTTATTCCAAGACACTCTTCATCAATCTCATCCAGCATTATGGCATCGAGACTGAAATTGCGAAGTATCTTTGCGCAGCTTATGGTGACCGGGCATGGACTGTCGCTGCACTCTCGGCTCCAACCGGAAAGCGCTTTCCCGTACGCGGAAAACGCATTTCGCCATTGTATCCGTTCATTGATGGCGAAGTCCGATATTGTGTGAGGCATGAATACGCTCAGACTGCCACCGATGTCGTCGCTCGTAGGATGAGACTAGCGTTCCTCAATGCACAGGCCTCGCTTGAGGCGCTACCTACAGTGATCGATCTCATGAGTGAGGAACTCCACTGGGATGCAAAGAGGAAGGAGCGAGAGTGGAAAGATGCGGTAGCTTTTTTGGGCAGCATGGGCTTACCCAAAGGTAAGCTCACGTTAACGAGAAAGGATGTTGAGAGTGGAAGGGTGGGGAAGTATGCGGATGAGGAGTATCAGCTTTATGCCAGACATGGTGAGTGCTAATGCGATTGATGACTTGACATGAGAGTTTGTCACTGATTAGATGTAGATAAACCAGATGAGACGCTCGAGTGCGAGCCGAAGTATCCAAAAGGCTATAATCCTGTCAGGGGACCTGGGTTAGGAGCGAACAAGTGAACTTATTTGTTGTTTCCTCCCTCCCGTCAAATGTGGATAGACGGCTGGCTTAGGAGTATTGATTCTACTAGGAACCTAAAAGAAGTGGGCTGTACATGCAAGATCGATATCGGAATACTAGTGCCCACACATTGTTTTCTTCCTGTAATGTATCTTGTCACCTAATGTGGAACATAGTATGGGCATTTCCACATATAAATTTGTATTTGTTGGCGTTCTCCCTCACGCTATTAAGAGCGTTAATTGATCAAATCCCCACTGCTCGTCTTCCACAGACTGTGTCAATCTGCTGTCACAAGCTCTGGCCATGTATTTCGTCCATGCTTGACGATTTACCTACACTGTTCGAAGTAGCCTTCCGTGCCATATATGTCTTTGCTTTCTGCTCACGACATACGAATCCCATCTTTACAGGGCTACAGATAGATTGGCCACTCGCGCTCGGACATGATTCACCGCTGCATCCACGTCTCGTGCATACATGCATGTATCCCTTCACCTACGTATGAACTCACTTGCTATGCTAAAAAAATTGTCTAGACTATTTATATACCGTAACAGCAATCTCTGCGCTGTGCTCGCGCAAAATCATCAGCGTTTCTCTCTGTATGGGCTGTTCCATCCCAGGCACCTCTCCGCTCCGCCGTCGTGATCTAAAACTCTGGCGCTTACACATCCTTGTCCCCAGCTCAGCGCTTCATTTCGAGCCTCAACGTTCTTTCCGAGGTCGTACAGACAGAAATTGCGCTGCTGCATTGCGTGCATGCATGTTCGTTTAGAAGGAGGCTAACTAGGGCAGCAGGAGCGTTTCGGATATGATAGCTTGAAATGGGTAACCCATATCGATAATGCATATACAAGACCTATGTATGTATTGCGATGGTCCATGAATGGATGGCCTTGAACAAGGCAGGGCATGGTAGGGTAGGGCAATGCAGTGGTGCGTGCAGAGCGAGTGAGCGAGCGCCAAAGCGTTCAGTTGCGATACTGGTATTGGATAACATTTGAAGATTGCGATACAATAAATGATACCCTAGATGAGTTTGTATTTGCAAATTGGGGTGTGTTTGGGTAGTTCTGGGAACGTAGATTAAACTTGTTTGGAGTTTGCGTTAGTAGAGAGATCGAGAAGGTTTTGTGGGTGTTAAAGCAGCAGTGGGTGGCTTCTGTCTGGTCTGAAGTAGAACTTTAGATTCCTCGGGATATCTCGGCCGAACTTGTGTTCCTAATGATTCTGGCACTGGGGCAGGAGGCATGGTTGGTGGATGGTGAAGTGATATTATCAATCTGTGGGTGGTGAAATTGGCGGAAAGCTACTTAGCAGAGTGGGGGGCTAGGCCTGTGTCGGCTCGCGAGAAAGCTGCCCTCTCTCATCAGAACCTCCAATGACCAACCACCTGCATTCGTCCGACAACACTGACGCATGATGGAGGCAAGAAGCTTGGAGATTGTGGAGCGTGATGATGCAGGGAATATTATGGCTTCGTATATCGAGTCCATTGAGCATGGGAAGGCGAGGGTTGATGTTATTGTTTGTCTCACTTCCACCCTCTCTCCCCTCTATCTTGAATTTGGGGTGCCACAACTGGGAGTTGGCTAATGAGAATGATGATGGCTTATAGTTTCCGAAAGGAATGAAGAGCTTTGGACAACAGCTTCTGGATGTCTTTCTTCCAGCTGGATATCCGCAAAGTGTGACGGAGGATTATATTCAGTTCGTGAGAACCTTAGGCTACCCTGTTGAACTTCCCTGGGTTGTCACACACGAGCTGATTCTCTCTCCTTGTTTCTGTTATCAACAGGTACCAGATCTACGTAAGTCTCACCTATTCCTCTGCACGTACGAAGACGGAGATATTCAAATATGAATGTCCGCCCTGATCTGATCATCTGTCACACAGGACTCCCTACAAGCCTTCTCGTCTTCAATTGCCGGCCTGTTATCCTCACGCGCAGTCCTCGAAGTTAAGTGTGACCTCTTTCATGTGTTAAGTCAAATGCACTTCTTCTTCTCCCTCCCTGTTTATGGCATGATATCTGATATGGATTTCCAATCTATCTCCCCGAATGAAGCCACAAAGATCCTGCAGACAGAGTGAAACATGTCCCGATGGACTGGGATTTTGATTAATACCTCACTCATTTCTCCGTACTTGTTTTCGCTTGCTTTCCTTCCTCGACTAAAAGTCCGGTGTCAGCAGTCATGCTATGGATGGAGAGCGACTAAGATCAAGCCACAACTTACAGACTACCGCGGGCTCCGCTGATGATGAAGGGAAACAGGAGTCGGTGTTGGTGACGCTTCCGCCTCCCCCACGGCCGCACTTCTTCTCTCTGTGCTCCAAGAATCCATGGGGCGTATCGCAACAATCCTGTTCGCGCACAAACTCGGCACATCGCTGGAGCCCGAGTGTAAAATGTATCGGTTAGCCGCCGACATCTTCAACGACACGGCCATGGTGCTTGATTGTCTATCTCCGGCATTCCCGAAACCGGCAAGAGTCATGGTGCTTGGATTTTCGAGTGTGCTACGGAGTTTATGTGGCGTATGTGCCGGGAGCTCTAAGGCGAGTTTGAGCGCGCATTTTGCGCGGAAGGGCAACCTCGGGGAATTGAATGCTGTGAGTAAAATATCGTTTCTTATGTGTTGTTTGATCGCTTTTGTGTTGGCACTTTGCTGTCCGAAATGGGTTCATCTAAATCTTTCCTCAGGAGAGGGAGAGGGGAGATATTAACAAGGACCCACCCACCTTTCATATATCGATACATGTGTGGAAAAATGTCTTAGATAAGCTAAATGCTGATCTTAATTGCAGAAAGACTCAAGCCAAGAGACTGTTATATCACTGCTTGGGATGCTGGTAAGTCTTGCCCCTGTCGAAGTCTCTCTAATGATGGGATACCACATATGATGCTTGGCAATAAGGCCCCAGCAGCGTTCAATTGGCCTTAGTTCTGATATACAAAGAATGCTGGGTTCTCAGGCTAATTGATGATCCGATATATGCAGGCAGGCAGCGTTGTAGTATCCTGGGTGACCAGTCCAATGGCAACATGGACCACGCTTATCGCCCTTCTATCAGTCCACCTAGCAATGAACTACGCTGCCGTCACGGCCGTCAGTATGCGCTCACTGAACCGCCAGCGTGCCAACATCGTGCTAAGCACGTTACTGCAAGACGGAAGAGTGCTCCAGCCAACAGAAGTGTCGAAAAGAGAACGCATTTTCGAGCGTGACGGAGTTCTGCGCTGGGCAGCGGCAGCGGGGGGCCGTGACCAGATTGTCGGACACTGCAGTATTGGAGAGCGTTTGGAAACAATTCTCGCGCGCTTGGGGCCAAGGCATGGATGTGAACGGACAGGATCGCGAGTTCTGCAAGCCATCAAATTGTCCGAGTTGCTGCGTTTGTTTGATGACCAGGCTTACATACTCTGGTTCGATCAATCTGAATCCGAAGCTCGGATTGTTTTGAAGGAAGGCGCCACGCCGATTGATAAGCTCCAGGCGTGGAGCCAGGCGCTTTTGCTGGCGCGAAGATCGAGAATTAGGTCCAGAGCGACGGCAAAAACAGCACAGGGTCAGCCTGATGAGAATGACAGGTCTGTGTCAGAAGAAGGCCAACGACTGCTGGCTGAGCTCAGACTAACCATGGAAGAGATACGGAAAACTTTCGACGTGCACACGGAAAGCCTGAGGAATGCAGGATGGGATCTGGATCTCGGTGCTTTGGAGACACGACCAGGGACACTGGCAGTGATTGCTCGCAATAAAGACATATAGTAGCCAAGGAAGTTAAATGTCCTTATGATAAAGACAAGCTTACTTTGTGAAGTTGATGTGAGATTCACAAGACCAACGGAAAAACTCCATCGCCCACAATTTCCCCAGGGGATCACGATTCCGGATGATCGACGACAGCCCTCTCTCCCTGCTCGACTAATATTCCACGGATATCGGCGTACGGAGCATGCCATTGAAATCAAGCATCTGACATTATTCTATCCTTTTTTTGCTCGCCCAGAGTGGCTGGTGTTCGTCTTTGTCTGTCAGGGTTACACACTGTTCCAGCGACAGTTCCACCTGTCAGCGTGCCACCTTGTGGTGCGTAGCCGCCTTTTCCGAAAGCGCCGTATCGGGGACTCTTTAGCTCTGTTTCCGGAGTGAATAGAAGATTGCTCGGTTCGGATACGGCGTGCGTTCTGAACGAGGAAGGCGGCTGCGTGTCCACGGCGCAGGCCACCATTCCGTTCCTGCTCCCAGGGTTCTGGTTACGGGTGTCTTGGGTTCGATGGCGTTGTGCGTTGGATGGGGTTGGAAGCACGCAGCAACACGAATGCCTTGCCTCGCCTCCATCCTCTCTCTTGTGCTTCCCGAGGGAAAATCTCTCTGCCGGAACATGCGCCGAGATTGGGGGTTAAAATGGAAGTGGCGGATGCATAGTGCCAAGTAGTCCAAACAGGCGTGGCGGGTGGAGTTGAGATCTGGGAATCATGCCAGGCCGCAGGCTAAAAAGCTCAACCTAGGAGGCGGTGAGTCGGGAGAATCGTGAATTGAGACAGTTGACATTCCGCTACGTCACATCCACTGCGATGGTAACGAAGAAGTGTCAAGGCGTTGGTGTTATTAAGGTTGATAACAGAATTTTCTTTGGCATGCTCCACTTTGAAGGGTTGTGCCGCTTACAGTCGGTTGGCACTACGATTCTTTGGCGCTTCTAGAAGCGCGTGGTGAGAGCCTCACGCCTCCACGCAGCAAACCGAGGATGCAGGCCGTCGCCAAGCAAAGGGCTTAAAAATATCACGCTACTTCAAAATCGGGCGTCGGCCGAGCGCGAAAAGGAAGTAGATTTGCGCATCGTCATGCGAGAAGGTGACGAGATGAATAAGATGATCGGCAAAAGCGCAGGTGGCCTGCCTTCCCCTTTTAGTAGAATTCTAGAATATCCGTAGAAGCCTAAGCTTATCTGCAGGCTTTGTCGGAGAGCTGGAGATGAGAGCAGCGCGAGCGAGAGAGAGACAGGGGCGACCATTTAGCTGGTGAAACGTCAGCTTCGGTGAGAACCCCTCGTTCTGCGCCTGCGTCTTCTGACCCAGCATTGAGGAGCTGAGAAAAGCCTGGTACTCGCGGTAGCGCTCGGCTCATTATTGATGGCAATCAGTGGGTAAGGAAGGTTTGACGCCGTGTTGGGTGGTAGCCCGCGGCCAGTCAACGACGGAACGCTGTCGTGTTTGCCATCGTGCTGGCGCTGGTGGGGATCTCCTGTGGATCTGCGTGTGGTGTTGAGGTGCATTTTGCAGCAAGGATAATTACCGTAAGAAATCTCTGTGCTCCTATCCACGGCGGCAGCCAACGACGGTGTCTCATGACGATAATGAGGCTTGCCGTGTACGGCATGATGCTCCACCCCAGTGATGGGGCAGGGCGAAGAAAAAGTCAAGAATTGTGGCCGTGCACCGACTTCACGGCGGCGGTTTACGAAAGGCGGCAACGAGGCATGCCCTGGAGTGTCAAATACGCCTCAGGGCCGATGCCAGCAGCAGAGCACCATTGGAGTCAGGCAATTCGCCAGCGGGTGCGTGCACTCTCCACCAACGCCGATTCTATCCAGACGCTGGTGGAGGGGAGGGATCGTCGCATCGACCTCATCGGCCTCATCAACCTGATTGGGTTCATCGACTTCTACCATCACCTATCTAGAGGAGCATTTTCTTTGTTTGCAATTGAGGGAGTGTGGTATTATTGTTGCTGTGCCTGGTGAAGCACGGACAAAGTCGACAGGGACGATGGCGAAGAGCACCCGGCCTTCTTTTCGGCTTGCGTGCTCCTCGAGCGAGGCTGAGATAAGCTCGTGACTGCTGGAGATTGCCAAGGGAGAGTCAAGGGCGTAATTTTCGAACCCTGTCAGTGCAGGCGCCGGGGTTGGAGCAGCAAACGGAATGGTAGATTATGATGATTACGCGCCTGGGACGACAGCCAGCCGACAGATGTCTGTGGTGGCACCCAGTGGCTCGGGATCTGGCTCAATCGCCGCAGCTCGAGAGTCAAATCTGCGCGATGCACACTGGTCCCAGGTCCTGAGAGGCAGGCTGCCCAGCGCTGCGACGCTGGTGGTGCACATGCTCTCGCTGGCTAGTGGCGACTGCACGCTCCTCCTTGCAGGGCCACAGTCTGGCAACGTTGGCAGTGGACAGTGGTGAGAAGCGGAGGCCAGCAGGGGCTAGCACCGACAAGCGCAGACCGTTTCAGCATGGGGGCGATTGTTCGTGGACACTAGCGGCCTCTTGGCGCTTCTTTGTGCGTTCTAGCGCTTCCACGGTCCCCTGTCGGGCCCATGCTTGTCCCGTTTGACGTATCCAATCAGCACCTGGCCATTGCTCGCTGCTTTTGCGCTGCTGTCCGCCTGCTGCACCCTCGAGCCCTCAAGCCGAGCACTCTCCGCTCTCTGCACTGCTCGATGCTCACTGACATCCCACTCACACACGACCGTCCATCGCCAAATCCACACCCGCTCTCCGCTGTGGGACCTGGCCTCTGCTGACCCAAAAGCCAACACGCCCACGCTCTCCAGGCCTGACATCCTGACTGTTCCCCCTCAAAACCTCGCTGAGCCGCACTCCACCTGCGCGCCGCTTGTCCTCCGTGTGTCTTCCTGCTCCTTCCTCACAGCCCTCGCCGCCGCGCCCTCTCTCGCTGCCGCCTGCAGCGTTTGCCTTTTCGACACTTCCTCTGGCGCTACCATCGCTCATCTACTCCTCCCTTCCGTTAATCATCGCCGCCGACTGGAGCCCACACGCCGCCTGCACCTGCACCTCCCCGCCCACCTCGTAATCCCAAGTCTTATATAGGGCGTGCGACTCTCGGCCTGCATACTCGCGCTATCGCCCGCAGAACGCTGCGTCGTCTTGTGAAGCAAACAATTTGCTCGCTTCTGCCGTGACCCTGTTCGAGAAGACGCTGCAGGACGAGCAAACTTCGGCATACCCTCGCGCGACATCCGGAAGCGGACACGCCTAGCTGCAGTTGCGCTATACCCCCTCTCGGCGCCTTAGTCACGACATTGCCCACTTCCATGTTACAGTCATAGTAACACTCGCGCTGTCCTCCACGTTATCGCCCTCGTCCGTCGCTAGGTTCTTGTAGAACCTCGTGCCACTCTCCTTCGACAAGCTGGCGCAACAATTCCGCCCCCAGCAGTTCTGTTCTTGTCCCGGCTTTGACGAACAGAGTAAGACCACCGCCCGACGGGTGTACAAGCAGTTGTGGAGAAGCATGATGAATTCACGGAAAGCAGGAGCAAACGCGTTATCAATACGAACGTCGTCTTCGACCGCCTCTTCGCCGACGACCTCGTCAGTGGAAGCAGACTTCGAGGACGAAGACACTAACATGACCATGTCCCAATCCTACTCCTCTTCACGGTCGTTGACCGTCTCAATACCGAAGAACATCACCAGCCCTCACTGCAACCGCCGACCAAACCTCTCTGAAATCCTTGCAAATACCGCACCGCCGCCATGGACGCTAAGTTCCTTCATGGCATTTCTGTCGCAGAACCATTGTCTGGAAAACCTGGAGTTCACCATGGATGCTTCTAGGTATCGAAAACACTATTCCAAGATGGTAAATCGCCATCCTGGAAGCCCCATCTCACCCCTCTCCGATGAGTGTGCATACGTGCTCATGCTATGGCGACGATTAATCGATGCTTACATTAGAGAATCAGGTCCCCGAGAGGTGAGTTTGTGACTATTGTGCACATGTGTATGTGGAGTTAACATTCCCAGGTCAATCTTCCCGCTGACGTTCGCGATACCCTTCTCAACCTGTCCGAATCATACGTTCCTCCGCACCCATCGTCGTTAGACGAAGCCGTCGCGAAGATTTATGAGTTGATGGAAGAAAGTGTGCTAGTGTCTTTCCTTAACTCCGTCTGCCCTCAAAGCGCTTTCCCTCCGTCAACTGGCTACGACAGCCATGATACAGGCCTTCAAAGATCTCAAACCCGCAGCTATGACGATCGTACCGTATATCACACTCGCAGCCAGCAACAACACCCCACGCATCAAAGAGCATCCGCACCCTCATCCCTTACATCGAATTTCATGCATCCGCGTCCCTTTTCTCACTCACGCTTCAATTCTCAACCCACAGCAACCTCGTCATCCTCATCGCCATCAGCACGTGCAACACCAGGTTATGGTAGTGGCAGCGAGGCATTGACGGACGATTCTGGAAGCGGCAGCCCAAGTGGCATAAGCGACCCATTAACACCACCCGGTACCCCACCAATGAGCGACTATCCCATGAACGACTTCCATCAAGCATATTATGAAACCGGTAGCACACATAGCGGAACGCCAAGTCCAAGGACAAGCAGGGGCGAGCACAATGGTCTTGCAGGCGCGACAAGGGATAGCTGGAAACGCGTGAGCAGTAAGCTGTGGCCTAAGAAAAGAAGCGGTGGCGCGCTTCGGGAAGAGGAACAAGGCGCCGTTGAAGGAGGACTTTTCTGAAGAGCCCGATCAATCAAATCCAGCATTGCTTCACCTCCATCACACTGACTTTCCACAAGTCTCTTCCACCGGTCCGTAGGGCGGATCCGAGGAACGACCCTTGCAACCAAATACCGGGCGACCTGGGATTAATGTGGGAATACGACGCGATGCGTTGACCGCCCCCACCTTTCATGAAAGCCCGGATCCAAATCAGAACGGAACAGCTAGACAGTCAGGCAGGACAGGCATGATTACGAACGAAACCATGTGCGAGCGCGAGTTGCGATATCAGAACGTCTCTTTTCCATGCATAATCCCCCTTTTGCATATTTCGGGCTTTGCATAAAACCTGGCGTCTTGATTCGCTCCATCTTTTCTCAAATCCTTCAATTCGTATCCACACTTTTTTTTCCCCATCAATTTCCATTCATGCAAGGCGAATTCGGCGAATTATCTATTCAAACATTCTGGAGGCGGTTGTTTTGTTGGCAATTTATACTTAGGTACTTCTTAGACACGGCGTTTTCTCTCTGTTTGCAAAATACTTTTGGGGCCTATTTGGATCTGGGTAGGATGGGATTGGCTGGAGATGGGGAATTTTGGAGTCTGGTTTTAGGAATTCAGCAAGGACACCCTGGCTGGGTCGACGACGGTGCGGTAACCCGGGAGTTGGCGTCATACGGCGGGCCTAAGATTGAGGGCCACTATTTAGTGCACAGCTCATGAGCTAAGAGGAGAGATCTGATCTTCATTCATCTTTCGCTGATATTATGACATCACTTCACATCGGAACGTACAATATCGTCATGAATCGGACAAATTTTATGGATACAGCTGGGTGGTTTACGAGAGTGTTTTTATTTTCTATCTTGGGAATCCAGGTTCTTGAGGAAGGACCTAGATGGCCTTTGCGGATTAGATGGATGATCTTGATATCACGAAAGAATGAAGGCATTTTTCTCTCCCTGTCCAGGGTTGGCTCGCCTCCCATTTCTGGGGGGTGGTTTAAGAGAACTGCAACACCAGGACTTAAGTCACTACGCTCTGGGCTTCGTTGCATGGAGATGGTAAGATCACCATGGATATGCCATTGATATGGGGCGGTTTACCTTAGTGTTAATACTTAATATTATCCTTCAATCAATACCACAAAGCCATGCATACCAAATATTTGCCTATTCTATCCCGCCGGATAGAAGGCTGAACTATAGAGAAGCGGATTCACTTTGACAAACGCGGTGCTATTCAACATGCATTGCCTGCGTACGTTCCCCAGGAAGCGCAATGCGCTAATCGATCGATCGGTGAGTGATGACTATATTTGCTTTTGCTATTCCCTCCAGCAATTCCTAATCCCAGCCGGGTTCTGAGGCGGGTGAGTGCACGGTTGCCAGTGCCGGATGTTTGTGCCTGGGTCTGGGCGAGGACATTTGGCGGTGAGGGTGTCGATTCACCGCAACTCTGCTCTCGCGGTTTGCTTTTTGGCGGAGAATGTCACAGCACCACAGGACACGAGAGATAGGAGACGCGGGACGGGAAGGCACAGAATAGATCAGATCAGCTCAACGCAGCAATAGGGGGAATTGTTTGAGTGGTTGACTTCTTCAGAAGTGCAAGCGTCAGTGCCAGGTGCTCGGGTGAGAGAGAGGTCACGGGAATATGTTGCTGTCGTTATTTCACTTGTTGTGCTTCCATCTAACCGCTGCACGAGCACACGATATCCACAGAATGCAGGGCATCTGTCTCGTATACCTCCATTCCTTCCCCCACTTCTTGGGATAGGCAGGATGCGTGCGACTAGTCCGACCGGATAAGGTAGAATTATGTGCCGTATGACTGCACTGTTAGATGAACATTGGTCAGATCCTGAGGAAATCCATTGAGCTCGTGTTGGTTCTGGGGTAGAACACGTGCGTTTAGTGCAAGTCGGTCGAGCATCCTTCTTTCACCCTAGCCCGGCCGTGGTTGTCCAGTTGGTGGATTTAGATGTGCAGGGAGTGAAGTCAGTTCAAATTTAGACGTGAATCATGGACACCCAACGCTGTGCCTCGTAGATAAGCTTAATTGTACTGCCTAGCCTTGAAAGAGTATACAGTAACAACTCTAAGAGGAAGGATCGTGGTTGAATTCGTTTGGGCTGAATGACATGGAAATGCTTACTTCATTTCCTATCTCTCTCTAGGTTGTGGGGTTGAGGACGAGAGGGATAAGAAACGGTTTATGCAGGTCTAGTCTTTCGGGAATAGGGCTTTTGAGCTGGGCAGCGTGTTTCATGACTGTTAATGTCAAACTGTATGCACGTTTTGAGTAGTGGCGGTTTTAACAAATTCCGCCCCCCGGTTGACATGTGGAGCGTTTTGGATGGCGAAACTGGAGGCGGAGTGTGGAGCGTTTCATATTAGGGACAGCCTTGCCGCGCGACGCGCGGTTGTCGAAAATGTCAAAAATTTAAAGAGGGTTGGAAGTGCCATTCTTGTCGCCGCGATAACGTCTTCGAACGACATGTGTTTGGAGACGTTGGGGAGTAAGCTTACAGAAGTGCTTCTGTGGGGTTTCAGGATTGTGTGGGTGTTGATGTGACGTGATGTGCTGGTAGGGCTGAATCCGGCACTTCTGCCTTTCATAAGAGACATGGAATTGATGGTGAGGGCTGTTGCCAGCCAACTGGTGCATTTGATGCCTCAATCCGGATAGAATATGCCACGACATGGAGACGTGCAGCATGCACTCAATCGCCCAACCTTGTATCATCGCTGCTTTTGTTCCCTTGCTTCTCGATGTGGAGTGGCCATCGGCGTTTGACGTGGAGATTGGGACCCCATCCTTGAGACACCTCTAGATTTAGCCTAGATTTCGATTTGATATCAAAGTCGGTCACGATGGCTCCCACAAGTGTTCTTGGTTGGTGGAAATGGTGATAGCACGCGAACGAGGATACGTTTACGAAAGGGTCACAATGCTGTCGGAAACGAGAAGTACCGCTGTACCCCTTATTACCGGGTAACGCTGGGATTTGTCCTCTGGTCGTACCCGGTTTTCCTCGCTCGCAAATTGACGATGCTGATTGGGAGCCCTGATTGGCTGGAGAGTATCGGAAGCTTTCTCGGCGATGGGGGCACGTGGAGACGACGATGCTGGTGGCTTAGATCTGTATTTTAGAGTTCTCATCCAACTGTGCGACTTTGGCATCTGGATTGGTGAATCTGCAGCACCCGTTGAGATCCTGTGTAACCGGTCAGCTCTGCAAGTGGCGAAGCGGAACCACACCTGAGATCTCTCGTCATCTTCTAGAATGGTTCTGCTTATTCTATGTGACACTAAAATGAGGAGATGGATGAGAGATCCTTGGTTGAGAACATGAGTGTGAGGGAGCACGACATGCTGTTCCGAAATCACAGCTGAACCTTGAACCCAGCCTTGAGGTCCTGGATAGTGAACTTTGTGCCAGGCCCCAAAATTGAGGCCAGGCAGGCGGCAAAGTGGTGCTCACCTATGCTGGCCTTGCCGAGAACTAACTCTTGACCGGATGGCAAAAGCAGCCACAACTGGTGAGATAGCGAACTACACATACCTATAAATAATAGCTCCACTATGATCTCACCAGAAGTCTGACATGTCGGATTATAAGCTCGGTTTTCCCCGGTCTCGCCACTAAATAGATTGCTGTCCCCGCTTTGCGACTACCATCCAGAGGTTGGCATTGTCGAACGCCTGCCGTTTCCACGACCAGCTGTGCAGTCCTGAGCAGTGGTGAACTATCGACCATGCTTAGGGATGGATGGTTCGAGGGTTTGCCGCGCATATCGCCGATGGTCATTCAATCTGCACCTCGGCTGCCAACATCATCACACCGATGTTACCAGGTAGCACTGCAATATTTAATCTTCCCCAACCTGGTACGGTGAGCCAGCTAATTTGATTCTTTCTTCGATCTTTAATATCCGTGATAGGAAGGTAACAGCGCCGTCTCCTCATAGCTTCGTCACCCTCAAGGCCCCTCCTCTTGTTGCGATAAGTGAATATATTGAATGCGAGACGCGCAACTAGTTCCTTGGGAAATTCGTCATGAGGAATAGTGGGCGTGTGACTTCTCGATTGGGTAAATTGAAGATTGAAATGTGCTCGTCAACGAATTTGCTTCCTCAAGAACGGGCTCTGAACCCCTAGTAGGGCTGGTGGGGTGCGCGGCCATAGGGTGGACGTTCGCATTTTGCCGGAGACGAAGTACGAATTTTCTGGGTATACCTGCCGCTAGGTACGGACTGAGCAAGTGCCGGACTGCCACGACTGTTCCACGTTTCTGGTACATTGTTGATGGCTTGGTAGATACGAGGATAGAGTCGGCATTGGTACGATCAGGTGCGATCTTGAAATGTGGATTAGATTACAGCGTGGAAAATTAACGAAGAGGTGATGTGACTTAGACGACGAGACGAACCTCGGGAGAGATGTGAGAGCTTTGAAGTTGAGGTACGAATACGGCAAGAGCGGGATGGCGTGTATATTTTTGGAGAAGGAGCATCTCTCGCCGAGATCACGGGAAGGGCCTCGGGGGTGTAGGAGCAGCAGTGAACATGGAGAGGTGCTGTACTATCCTGGACGCACGTGGAATGCTGTCCGATGACATATCCAGACATGGTGAATACTACAGAAGCGAAGTATAGCAGCATGTCCGGCAACATTGAACAGAAGATAGTGTTATCATTACAGCTTATTCAGAGTTTCTTTAGAGAATGATATTTCCAGTAATCAGACTCACCCATTTCTCTTTTTGGCAGCCTTCATCTCAGCGTAGAGAGCTGGATGTGCCTCGCGTAGTCCAACTATATCGTAGTCGCTCGACTTCCATTTTCTTTATTTGATGTGGACTCACAACTTGTTTCCAGGACAGAATATCCTATTTCAGAAGGCTGCCCAGACGAAACCGTCATGACCGAACTTGAGGACCCAGTTCGTGTGGAAGTTTAATCCAAAGATATTCTCTTAGTTATCTGAATGTTTGCTAGCTCGAGTAATGGCTCTTCAGCCTTGCGTGTTCTCAGAATACGCAAGAGACGAACAGTAGAATTCTTATGAGGTTGGCACCGTGTTGAGGTAGAGGTTGATCGCTCTGAATTCGTGGACGACGAAGGTGTTCCTCCTAGACAAGGACTGAAAGACGCGTTGTGGAGCTATCGACACTCAGCCGTAGAGCCTTGCCATCAATTGAAGGACTTTCTGTACTGACGAATTCTATTGTTTCTAGAGAGTTCCATCGACGTAAGTGCAGAGGAAGCCGTGGATTATTCTGGTAGGACGAATATTCTAATAGAGTGCGACGTGGTATTTCAGTCGAATTTTGAGCTTGGATCTAAAAGGGATGTGAGAAATTTCGGCTCCCCTCTGGTGAGTTCTGGACTTATTTCTATCGGCAGACACGTTCTGAGGGGACTCTTGTTCGGCACAGGAGGGGGTTTGGGAGGACTTAGTGGTCGGAAACGGCCTGTGGATGCTGCAGGATTGGCCAAAGGGAGGGCCGGCTTGAAGGTTTTGACTCTGAGGTTGCTTCATCTCAACCAAGAAGCTGTGGTATGAGAGGACACGCAACCACAGGCTGACTTTTCGAGTCTTTTGGGTTCGTTGAGCTGCCCAGAGGAATACTTCTGCTCAGAACTTTTGGGCTGTGAGCTACGTCCTCCAAAGAGCTGCAGGTTGGCAAAGCAAGAGTTCGTGGCAGACCATATGTACGAATTGGACTTCTCGAGCTGCTTAGGGAAGGAGGTGCTTCTAGTAATGGGCGGTGAGGCTGCGTCATCAAAATCATCCTCCTTGTCAAGACCCCTCTGCGCAGCATCCCGTAGTAGTAGAGCCGCCCCAGATGAACTACAGCTTGGTGGTGGAAGGGGATCGTATTCCCCTGGGTCTAGAGTATTCGCGAGAGGGACCAATTGAGGTCGTGACAATGAAATAATAAGTCAAACAATCGCAAAATGACTGAGGATGATGCTCGCAGCATGGTGACGGAGAGAACAGTGTGCCGGCGTCGCTACTGCACATTACCTGCGTGATGGCGCGTCTCGACTGACACCACTGCACTGAGTGGGGTCCAATGCTGATGAGCATGGATTCCTAGCGATGTTGAGCTTTTGGGCTGTGGAAAGGCTGATACCTTGAATTCAACTGCCTCCAACTGCATGTTGTCTATGGATCCGCATCAAGTCCAGGGAAAGAATGACAGAGGCAATCCACAGGACAGGCCCCCTAGCAGGTGGCACTCGCCAAGATCGGCTGTTGCTCTAGTGGGTAAGCCGTTACATGTTTACTTGAAGCTCGATCTCAACGGCCGACAGACGGCACCCCATGGGACGGCGCCGACCGCTCTGCGCCAAACAAGCGCGTGGGCGGCGAGGCCGCTGAGATGGGCGAACAGCAGGCGGATGTTGCAGAGATTCAGGCTGTTGGCGAGGCTATTCACTCCTGGGGCCCAAAAGACAAGAGCAACCGATGAGGTCGGGAGGCTGCAAGTTTGACGCTAGGCCCAAAGAGGTCTAGTAGGGTCCAGGGGCAGGTGAATCGACAGACAGACAACGAAGTCGTCTCCCTTGACATGAAGCTCTCACGCCTGCACGTCTGCGCTCCTGCTCTCCGCCGCCCAACAGACCATGAATGACCATGACTGACGGCCAGCCTCTCTGTCCCGCATCACGTATCCCGCGCCGCCCATGATGAGCAACGACACTGCTGCGCCCGTCTCGGACGACGAGGTCGTGGCCCTCGCTCGCGCCGCCATCGAGGCATCTCGCGAGGATATCAACCAGCGAGCCGTAGCCGACACGCCCGCCCCGCCCAGAGAACTGCAGCAGCAGCAGCAGCAGCAACAGCAGCCCGGCATTACCATCGACCTAGGCCACAACAACATTGCCCACTTGCCTGACGAGGTCATCGATGTCATCAGAGCAGAGATTGAACGGTGAGCATGCCCATGCCCATGCCCAATCCCGCACCACCCTGAGCACAGCCCTTCGCCAACACTCCCATATCGCACACCCGCATTGAGCTCCTCTACGTGCCGACACTGACCTGCACAGGCTCGCGCTCTCCCACAATCAATTGACGACGCTCCCACTCCGCCTGATAGAATGCAAACGCCTCCGCTACCTCAACGTGCGCTACAATGCAATGCGAGAGATCCCCGATGCCGTTCGTCTGACCTGCTCCTACAGCTGAGTGCAACGCTAACCAGAGCTAATGCCACTTAGATTCTGAGGCTGACCTCGCTCGAAATCCTCGACGTCAGCAAGAACAAGATCAAGATCATACCCAAAGCGATTGCAAACCTGACTTCTCTGAAAGTGCTGGCCATTGCGCGGAACAAGATCGAGGAGCTGCCCGTGTGCTTGGGCGACATCAACAGCCTGCAGGTCTTGAAGCTCGACGGCAACCCCCTCCGATTCCCTCCGCCGGATGTCTGCACGATTAGAGACAATGCCCCTTCCCCGGCAAGCGAGAATGAGAGAGATGCGGTTATTGCCATCCAGGTCAAGCGGTTCATGAGACAGCAGATCTCAAGGGAAAAACAGCGTGTCGACTTCGAAAGATTGCGAGTGGAATCTGGAGACGAGAGGTATGCTCCCCCGCCAATTCTAAGTTTGCAGTCTCTCTAACATGTGTCGAGCTGGAGTGAGAGCAATCCTGAGACTCCACGCCCTGCGAAACGCCCCAATGGCGGAAGATTCCCCGTGAAGCCCAGCATCAGCAACCTTGACTTCTTCGGAGAGAGCAAGCCCGATTCTCCAGGAATGCCTCCTCCCATCCCAACCCGGTCGCATTATCGCGTTCAGTCGCAGCAAAATAATGGCATGCCTCGAAGACCTCCCGTTTCTCCCTTGGTCCTAGCAAATGGCTCGAATGAGCGAAACCGAAGCCAAAGCGAGGGTGCTGGCTCGGCAAGCCTCCGCGCGAAGCGTATGGGGATATACACAAAACAAACATCAGACCTGGGTGCTGTGGATGAGTTGCAAAGGACAAGTCACTTTCGAGGATTTAGTCAAGGCTACGTCCTGCCTAGTAGTAAAGTGGCTAATGGCATGTCAGGGCCGGCAACAGCCATTGGCTACGGAGATACTGGGACGGTTCGCTCGTTGGCTAATCGTCCTCTTTCCGATGTTCGCGAGCATAAGCGCGGTTCCCGAGCACCAGATATTGTGGTTGAAGCTGCGAAAAACTTTCTCTACGCCATCTCCCAATTACATGATACCGTTTCACATATGATGCGGTCGGTCAAACGGACTGATAGGACAAAAGAAGGCATGCGCCGAAAAGAAGACTTCTACCGCCGCTTTTCCGCCACATATCTCCATGTCCGGGCTCTAAATGAACTCCTTCAGCGGTTTGAAACACTGGCAGAAGAAGATGAGGAAGAAGCCGAAAAGCTCTCCAAGGCTGTATACCAATACACCTTAAAGTGCCTCAACTTGTTCATGTATATCAACCTATCAATTGCGGAGAACCGGGTGGAGATCATCCAAAACTCAGATCCGCGATTTGTCCGGAGTTTCTTATTCCTGCAGCAAGGTACTCTGATCGAATTGAGGAACGCCTGTTCTATCCTCGGCGCAGAGTTCCGAGACACTGCCTTAGGCAGGCGCAGGCCGAGTGGTACTGACACCCTCGCTACTGTGCGGGCTGCCCGACCGCTGAAAGTTCGACGATACCAACAGACATCGCCTCCGCAGCGGAACGGACAGTACCAGATTCCACCCCCAGTGATTCTTCACAGCAACGATAATAGCCGGACGAATACCTTAACCAGCATCAGTGCAGCCACGCCTCGTTCAGGAGAATCCTTTACTACCCTTGCTACGACTATGTCGCGAACGAACACGCTGACAAGTTCTTTCGACGAGGCTGACGAAGATGCTCAATTCGATCGAATCTACGGGAAGCTCAGAGCCGCTTGTGATTCATGCCGGAACTACATGCCGCAAATTTCTCGATTACTGAAGAATAACTTTGAGGCTCTAAGGAGGGATTGGGACCCTGACGATCCAAAGATCAAAGTTCTACTCAATCTGATTGAGAAGAGTAATCACGTCGAGGAAAAGACGTTCCCATTAGCTAAGCGTCTCTCCCAGATGCAGTTGAAAGACAGCTACACAAGAAGCCAGCCGGAGTTCTGGCAACAGTGTATGGGCTTTATCAAGGTTTGTGCCGTTTATTTATCATCGTTCCCAAAGAAAACTACACTAAATATCTCGATAAACTTCTAGGCTAACTTCTGTATAGGCATGGGGCGAGCTCGCACAACTCAGCTCAGGCGAAGGCCGAAACTTAGGGCTTTTGAGCTCCGAAGTCAAGCAGCTTATGAAACCCCTACATAAAACGGTCAAGGACGCCAGTTTGGCTATCAACGATTCCCCGTGGTCGCATCTGACTTCGAACAACCTAGGCTTGATGGGACCCCCATCCCTCTCCTCCTTTACCTCACGTACACAACCGCCGAAATTCCTCAGCAAACCCACCGGAACTATGACGACCGGCGGGGGCCCTTCATTCCCCGGCCCAATCAACACATCTATCACCTCGGTAGCTTCTGCCTTCTCCCAACCATACTCGACGGCGAGTCTCGGATCTGGCTCTGGTGGCTATGTGACTCCAGTCCCAGCAACGCCACTTAGTGCAGCCCTGGGTGCAGCAGCGCAAGCAACCGTTCCAAATACCCCGAACCACATGCCACCGCAATCCATACCGTCAACTACCATCAATCTTTTCGAGCGTGCAGATAGACTGCTCAGTCAAACCGCTCGGCGCGTTTGACATGAGTTTTCTCAAGATATGATGGAGAGAGAACATGCTTGTTTGCGTGCCTAACTTCTTCGGTTTCAAAACCCTCAGGTATGTTGACAGAGGTTTAAATCTTCCCCTGCATGCCACTCTGTATCCCCTAGAAAGCCCCAGCTTTCTACTTTTTCCAATTTCCTACTTTTTGTATACTAGCTGAGCGATGGCGTCTGGAGGCCTATTGCACCAGGCATGGCTGGTCAGGTGAAATCGGTGTTTAGGCCGATTTTTTTACAATTTTTTTTAACAAAAAGGGACAGAAGTAGAGGGTTTATTGGCAGCATACTTGGTGTCGGAAGGGGCTTCTTTTAGGTTGCATTGGTGAGATCATGAGGGTGCCATAGGTCTTCTGGGCATGTTTTGCTAGGGACAGCAAATAGGAATATTTTGAGTCATTTGCTGAAGGGATGCTTAAGTGAACAGTATTCGTGACAAAAGAAATCATTTATGTATGCTAGGGCATGTTATAGGTCTCGGACCTTGTCCGCCTGCCTGCCTAAAAAGCGACTACAGACTCCATACCATCGCCCCCCCAAATTCTATCAAAGCTTGAAGCTTGAAGCTAAAAGGTTACATATTTGTACAATCCAAGACCCAAACCTACCAAGACCGGCCACACACACACACAACAATCCAACCAACCTATAACCTCACATTCGCACCAATAGCACCTCCCCTAAACCAAATATCCTGATTCCACCTCCCAATCCTAACGCTCACATCCGCATACGCACTTAATTTAAGCGTTCCCCCTAACGCCTTCTTGATAGCTTCATACCCTACACTCCCCAAACTCCAATCCACCGGTAACCTCGGTGTCATAGATAACCCCGGTGGTACTGCAAACGGCAATTCGTAGAGAATTTTTCCGGACGGGTTGCCGTCGTAGAAGGCGGTTGCATTAAGGTTGGTGATGTAGAGCGTGGTTGTGGAGAGTGGGGATGCAAGGGTGAAGACAGCGGTTGAGGAGATGAGGTGCATAGTTGCATCGCGGATGAAGTGGGGGGAATCGTCGTCGTTCGAGGGGTCGTCATTTGGATCCTTGGGGTCGTTGCCGTCGGAGGGGGGTTTCGGACCATGGAGTCTGGGCGTTGGGAGCGTGACGGGGAGGTGCGAGAGGGCGAAACCGAGGGAAGGCTGAGAGGGGATGGTGCCATTGTGGGTTTGGAGTGTTAGGGATGTGTTGTAGCCTGTGCATGTTAGGTATGCAATGTATTGTTATAAGGGAGGGGTGGGATGGGCGTACCGGATATGTATTGGGAAAGGAGTTCCTTGCCAATAAATTTCCCTGCTCTGCCGCTGTTGGTAATGGGATCGTAGACGGCGGTCACAGCCACGTTAGTATTGTTCCCGGGATGCACAAACACATTCTTTGCTGTAGCTTGCCCGAGGATAGTGTCATTGACGAGGATGTTGATGTTGAAGTAAGGAACGGTAGCCGAGTACTTTGTCGGGTTTGTGAAATTGACAAGCGCTTGCAGTGTGACGCCGGTAGGAGACGTGTCCATGATCGTCAGATTGTAGATCCTAGGAGATAGGGCGCCAAAGCCTTTGCCTCCTTTGTCGTGTCCAACCGCTGAAGGGTTAAGGTTAGCGAAGCTACTCATAGTGCGATCGAGAAAAGGACTACGAACTAGGTCACGAACGCTTGACTGGTACAACTCCTTCGGCAGGAATCTCTCGCACTGCGAACTTCCCAATAGGAGTGTTCACTTCAACATCCATTGCTGCCTTGATGTCCAGCGTGATAGGCCTTCCACCCAAAACAATACCCTTGACGACCTCGCTGAATACGTCGTCGTCAAGTATCTCAAGAGGGGCGTCCTTGATATCTGCCTCTACCAATAGTGAGGGCCCTTCTTCCCCATGTGCTTCGATCCTTGTCGAGTTGGCCGCCTGCCACCTGGTGAGATGGAGCTTGCCAAACTTCTTCCTATGGTAGAACACGTCGGCGTTGGCCCCAATGCCGGTGACATTGAGAGGGAAATTCATCTCATTGGGCAGACCTACTTCCACCTTGACGAGAGCGGAGATCTGTGGTTGAGCTTCGGGAGAATCCGGATCCGCGAACAGGTCGGGGAAAGAGAAATGCACGTCATCCAGGGAGAAATTCTTAATGAGATTGCCCATGTCGCGACCAGCAAACGGGACTGGAACGGTGATGTCCCTCAAGAGGGCCCGAGTCCAATCGGGCGTCTCCGGATCAGGGAACTTGCAGCACTTGATGTAGACGGTCGAGCCTTCCCCATGCATGTAGTTGCCTATGAAGGAGTCGAGAGGGGATTTGAGGGAATTGGGGCATTCCGCTGTCAGCTCTTCAGGCAAGCTCTCCACCTTCCCTGTGACATTGACTTGCATGTCCACTTTAGGCTCCACGTGAACTCTCTCCGTAGCGGCAGTTCCGACCATGATGTATGGATCCGAAGGGACACATCCATCGACGAGAACGTCCACAGAGACAGGGGGGATTGAGAAGTCTACAGGGTATTCATTCGTCACCAGAATGGAAAAATCAGCCCCCATGCCATGGCTCCCGTTTCTGGCTTCTCGGATGTTGAACTTTGTAATGTCGTACCGAGGGAGCGAAGGAAGGTCATGTCCTGCAGTTGGGGAACTATTAGCACAGCAACATCATCAGCGACGCCTGGATCACCTGACCAGAAAGGACTGACCTTGGAACACGAGCGACTCCTCAATGGATTGACTGCCGAGGGGTATCAGGCCGGACTTTAGCGGCACATCTGCCTTGCCCTTTATGCGAATCTGCCCCAACCGGCCATCAAGCCAATCATTTGCAATGTTACGTATGTTGTCAAAGGAGCCAGGGTCCAGATCGGCGAAGAATGAAAGATGCGTAGTATGGCGATTGCGGATATTTACCTTGATACCGGGTACTCTGGCCGTGCCGACCATGGCGGTGCCGTACTCAGGAAGATAGAGATCAACATGGGTAGCTTCGCTCTCGACCTCGCGGGCAATCCAGGCGCCGAGCCGGCCAATGTTGCGAACAGACGTCTTCCTGACCTTGGAAGCATCCATAGTGAAAAGGCCTTGCACCCGCACTCTGACACCAGTGTCGGTCAACGAGTCTAGTGATAGCTTGGTGGGGTGGAAGTCGGCAGCTTGGATGGCGTATTCCTGGACAGCCTCTGTAGTCAAGAAGCCAAGCATGATGATAACCACGACGAGGCACAGAATGATGAGGGCTAATATGCTGGGCCATCTTCGCTTCCACAGCGGCTTCAAAGGGCCTGTTTCCGAGGAGCCGCTCAGCGAGCGTAACAGCGATGTGGTCGCTGGGGTGTGCTCGGGCTCGACGTCATCAGCCTCGTCGCTTCCTTCGCTTCGGTCAGTCCTGCCTTCTCTTGCCAATAGCGGGGTCTCTTCCGTGGTCCTGCTTGAGGGCTGCGACCGCGCAGACCGTGAGGAACGGTGGGATTTCTGGGAGGCTGGGCGGGAACTGGGCGTCCTTGTCGAGGCCCACTGGCCGTCTGGAGTATCCATGAGCGTGAAGGGATAACGAGCGAAAAGCGGAGGGTTCAGTCCAGCATTCGGAAGAACGAAAGAAAGGGTGGGAATTGGCAGAGGACGGCGGCTGAGGCTGGGGGACGTGAGGTGTAGTGGTGTCGTGATGTCGTGGTGTCGCAGCGTTGTGGTGTTGTTGGCGCTGGGGATGAGATTGGATGGCCGTCATCAGCTTTCGCCGCCTGGCTGCTGGTTGCTGGCCGCTGATCCCGCGCTGCGCCAGGCCGGAAGCGACAAAGGCGACCCCAGATTTCGTGACCCATGCCCTGCAGATGCATCCCAAAAGAAAAATCTACGACCGGGTGTGACTCTTCGCCGCTAAATGCTTCGATCCATCCTATAATTTCTCAATTGCCTTTCCTTTTCCCCCCCCCCGCTGCATCAACACACTATCCATCACTATGCCGCCGTTTCGCCCCAATCCCGCCGCTGTTCCACGCTTGTTCCGAGCTCAAGCCCGCCAGTACTCGCTGTCTCCCCCCACCTCTCCACCCACCTCGCCCTTTGCGCCTCGACATTTCCTCTCCATAGCAGACCTCACTCCCCCCGAGCTGGCCACGCTCGTTCGAAATGCATACCTCCACAAGACAGCAATTAAGTCTACAGGCGAAATCCCCCTCTCGTTGCGCGCCGCACTGGCTGGCAAGACGGTGGCCATGACCTTTAGCAAGCGGAGCACTCGTACGAGGGTTTCCACGGAGGGTGCCGTCGTCGCATTGGGTGGTCATCCTATGTTCTTGGGCAAAGATGACATCCAGTTGGGGGTGCGGACACCCCTCTTCCTGCACCGGTCCATCGTTCATTCTTGCGTAGGTCAACGAGTCCCTCTATGACACTGCCCTCGTCCTGTCGAGCATGACGTCCTCCATCGTCGCCCGAGTTGGCCCTCACTCCGATGTAGCTGCCCTCGCCAAGCACTCCGCCGTCCCGGTTATCAACGCCCTCTCCGACCTGTACCATCCCCTCCAGATCATTGCCGACTTCCTCACTATTGCTGAGGTCAATATGTCCACCTCGGGCCCATCGCTAGGTCTGGAGGGAATGAAGATCGCTTGGATTGGAGACGCAAACAACGTCCTATTCGACCTGGCCATCGCTGCCACAAAGCTGGGCGTAGACATCGCCGTCGCGACACCGAAAGGTTATTCCATTCCCGAGGATATGCGTGGAATCATTGATCAGACCTGCATAAATTCCCCCCAGGCCGGCACACTGACCGAGACTACAGTGCCAGAAGAGGCCATCAAGAACGCAGACATTCTCGTCACCGATACCTGGGTGTCAATGGGCCAGGAAGGAGAGACAGCCAAACGACTAAAAGCATTCGAGGGGTTCCAGATCACCTCCGAGCTTGCCAAACGAGGTGGCGCCAAGGAGAACTGGTCTTTCATGCACTGCTTACCCCGCCACCCTGAGGAGGTCAGTGATGAAGTCTTCTACGGCCCCAGGTCTGTTGTCTTCAGAGAGGCAGAGAACAGGCTATGGGCTGCAATTGGTACGTCCTCAAGCCCCTTTTGATTTCCAGCGTTGCTGAGTACATCGCAGCTGCCTTGGAAGCGTTTGTCGTGAACAAGGGAAAGATTGTCTGATAAACTATTGCCAGGCGATTGATGTGAATAACAATGACTTCATTCAAGCGTCTAGGGATCTTTGCCGGCGTTTAAAAGCACAATTATTCCATATGGCTAAGAATAGAAATTCAATGGCCATCTTTGCAGCTCACAGCCTATTGGGCATCGTTCTTCACCTCCCCGTGAGCAAACTCACAAAGGAAAGGACACTTAGAGAAAGGGAGATATACAATACAAATTATCAACTGCTACTCCAATACATTCAATTCAAGTTCCCTCCCCTTCCGTATATGCAGTCTAACCTTCTAACTCCGACCCTCGACGGTATCAATGACGAACAAATTGCATCCCACTCTGTATCTTGGTTTGACGAACTTGATGCTCTGAGAACGTATTTTGGGTTTCAAATTCTCTACTCCCCACTTCAGTAACTCTCGGTCGTTTCTGGGGGTTATCCCGCCCACGGATCTGCACTGCTCTTTCTCAAGTTAGTAAGCGGCTACGGCCCCGCTACCCTATCCGAGCATCATTCACTTCCACTCACGGGCTTCATCCTCCATACTTGCTAAACCACACTCCTCCAGTCTGACCATACTCCTTGCGTAAGTCTAACCCCTCTCCAATATCTTGGTCCACTCTTTCGCTTCGTGAAAAAGATTCTACCTTTCCGCCATTTAAGATGACTCGTTCCACCGGCTCAGAAGCCACCCGTTATCTCGAATAGTATCTCTTGTTCCAATAGATTACAGATCAATGCTGGCGAGTGCCTCGTGGGAAGTACTCCAGGGTTCCCTGCAACTTGGGTTGACCAGAACCCCGGCTATCGCAGAGTGCTGCCTTCTATTCAATATAAAGTTCTGGAATATGGACCAACCGTGTATATTGCTCCTTTCTCGTGTGTTCGCAACCCAACTGCTTTTTTTGGCGACACACTCGGTTACGTCTATCCTGTCTGCTGAAGTCCGTAACAACCCAGTAAATTTTGTTCTGAAGGGCAAGCAAGATTGATAACCCTACATGACTGGCTAGTCCATCTCCATACAACCTCAGCTTCATCTATCCCTGACCTCCATTATGAACAAATACAACTTCTTCTGCATCCTCTACTGTTCCTTTGGCGCCTTATTCTACGGTTACGACTCCGGGTTAACCATGACTAGCTACCCGGAATTCCTAGCCTACTTCAACTTCAACGCAACCACACTGGGCGCGCTCGGGTCGGCCTACTATGCTGGAAACTTCGTTGGCAGTCTCGCGAACCTCTAGCTCCCAGATAAAGTCGGCAGACTGAGTGCTGTACGAATAGCGTCCGTCGTCTCGCTACCCAGCACGGGACTACAAACTAATACGAAGAGTTTGGGTGTGTTGTTGGGCGGGCGGGCGGACAATTTGGCGGGATAGCGTGCGGGATAGTTGTTAGTTTGTGTCTGCTATACGCAAGCAAAGTTTCGCTGCCGCATGTGAAGGGATGCGTGAGTGGGCTTTATTAGGTAAGTAAGAATAAACACTATACTCCCCTCACCCTTTCCCCTTCTTGCCCACTTTCGACTTTTCCCCCGCCATGGCAGCCACTAGTACGTAGGTCTGTTCTAGTATCTCCATCAACGTCTCCTACGCCCTAGCCGAATGGATGGGTCTCAGCTTCTCCTACATCTCCAACCACCCCGGGCAACTAAAATGGTGGCTCTTCATCAGCCTGCAACTCCTGTGCACTTCCATCATGCTTGTAGGTTCCATCTGGATGCCCGAATCCCTACGCTAGCTCATCGTGCAACACAGGCACTCGGACGCCCTAGCCGTCCTCTCAAGGCTCCACAGAACCAACGTCAACGAGAGCGAGGACAATGAATTCATACCCTTCTGCAAACGCGAGTTCCACCAGATCGAAGCGCAGATTCGCCTGAAGCAGGAGAGCCCCACTTGGGGGATTGTGGCGATTCTCAAGGGTCCGTCATATCGCAAGCGCCTCGGGATCATTTTGTTCTTTCTTTATGTTCCAACAACTCACAGCTATCATCCCATTACAGAACTACCAAGTAATCCTACGCGGTTCACTTGTCATCGAGGATAAAATCCCCCTCGTGCTCGTCGGTGTCTGGGGAACTTTAGGCGTGGTATTCCCGTGCGCGGAGGCGCACATTTCGACGATAGATTCGGACGCCGGAAGAGTTTCTTTATATCGGTGGTGGGGGTTACGGTAGGCTCGATTATGTTGGTAGTTTTCTGGGCTCGCTATGAGCAGTCAGGGAATACGGCCAAGGCAGTAGGGAGTCTTGCGTTATGGTCTATGTTTGTGTATTTAGTGGGTTGTGCTTAGATCCTAAATTCCTTTAGATATGCATATACACCCGAAATCTTAGTAAGTATTGATGGATTAGGTGAAGATTGAAGTTGCGACCGTGTCTTGAAAACCCGCCCAGCCGATGGAAATCTGCTCCGCGAGTTTGGGTTTAGGGTTTGGTATGCTGAATGGTGAGCAACCACCTCCACCCTGAGATCTCCAAGAGAGGCCTCTTGTGAACAGCTCAGATCTGCTACGGATACCACTAATTGTATGTGTTCTCTAACAGCGACTATCATAATGTTGGTACAAATAACCTCAATTGCCGTTGAAACAATAAAGTTGGTGCTACTTCTTAATTTTCATTTTTACTGATGTCATATTTGTTATTGTATTCTACTTCGTAAGAAATCTTCTATAAATATTTCCTCAGTAATCTTGCTGGCAAGATTTGAACTAGATTGGGGAGATTGAACTTCACTGACATACACCCGTGATATGACAGTACTTGCCGGAAACAACGAATATCCGACTAGAAGAAGTGGCAGCATTGTTTGGAGATAAAGTTGCAATCACGTTGCATGATTTGGTGAATACGAGTGGCAGAGCTGGGGTTGGGCAGAAGAAGGAAGCAGATATGAAGAATGTCGATCATATTGAGGAGGTGGTTTGAAAGTATGGGACTAGGATTGGGATTCGGGCTGGTGTCTGAGGGAGAATGATAGAGGGCTGGAATTTAGAGAGAAGAAGATATTCATTCATTGGATTGCTCCTGAAATAGTTCTCGAAAAGTCGTAGGGGAGACTAAGGAAACGACTGAACCGGGTTCAATAAGCTGAAGAGATTTTAAGGCGAATAAGCACTTGTCGGTTACATCAATGGATTGTAAATGGTAGAGTATACAGATTGCCGATTTTTGAGGACATGAAGAGTAAACAATAGGCAGGGCTGTTACATATCATCTAGGGTGAAGCATACGAGATATGGATATTTTATGTCACGTTTACGTTGCGAAAAATTACATTTGAAGAATTTTTTATTACATTCTTTCACTCAAAACCCTTTTCCGAAAAATTATGTGGTATTATAGCTTTAGTAAACTTCAAATAAATAAACAGCTAGCCACAGCTTCGCAGCTAAGGGTCCCTAACGGACCCCCAAAAGAGCACTCCTATTTCTTACGACTAAAACCCATCACAGGTCGTACTCGAAGCGCTTCACACTATAGTAAACCCTAGGTCTGATCCTTCGGAACAAGAACAAGTTGATGAACCCCGAACTCATGCAGCCCTTCTAGGTTACCCTTTTTTCGATGACATACGTATCGACGAGGAGACCAATCAAAGGGCAATTGTAGCCGCAAAGATACTCATTTGAAGGTGAGAAAGACGACATCCGGCATGTCTAAGAGTTTCAAAACCTATCAATAATGGAAGGAACAGAAGGAACAAAAGGAACACTAAAGGCGTCTCACAGATGATGGAACCTGCGTTGGTCTCACTATAAAGCTCGTGAGAGCCTTCAAAGCTACAGTCCAGTATGTATCAGATTTACAATCGTTTCTTGAACAGACTTTCAAGTTTCTTCTCTCCTGTAGCTTCTTAACAATATTGATCTCCCTCTTTTCTCTTTCCACATATACATTTTCATCCAATATGTCTTTCATTACCCAAAGCACCCTTACCATTCTCGTGCTCACCCTTGCAAGCACTGGGAATGCAGCAGCTATTCGGCGCCGTCAATTAGATCTAGGGATCGCCAGCTTAGTTGCAGTAGCCGTAGCATCTGCATCTCTTGCGCCCTACATCAAAGCTCCTCAGCCCGTGGAAACAATCCTGGCTATCGGGGATTCGTTCAGCGCTGGTATCGGTTCAAATGGCAGACCTGACTTCATCGAAGGCTCGTTTGACTGCCGGCGTTACACTTCAGCTTGGCCCTGCAGTCGGCAAGTAGAACAGAATGGAGCGACATTAACGGTGGCTCCTAGCCCAAGGTTATTTTTGGGGCTTGTTCAGGGGCTACGAGGAGTGATGTTGTTGGGAAGCAGTTGAACTAGGGTGACCCTAATCCGAACCTCCCGTTCACGAACATTGGGAAGCCACAAATTGCTGTGTTAACAGTGTCTGGCAATGGCGTGGAATTCACAAGGTGCGTGGTATCTTGCAGCCAAAGCCCTTTTCTGCTGACCTGAACTAGAGCCATAAATGACTGCGTTATACACACCTGGCAGCCGGAGAATTGTCATGATACCCTTGCTGATATCGATGTCAAGGTTGCTTCAACCGACTTCAAGAACACACTGATCAAGACCATGATTGATATTGTCGCAGCTGGCCGTCTAGCCGGAGGTCCGACTCCCCCCGAAGCTTTTGAGGTTTACTTGGCTGGATATGCCGGATTTTGGAACCATGATGATCCAGGCTGCAACGATATCTCTTGGCCATATGCTAGCTGGAGTACCCCACCCAAGCTCACTACTGGATTACGCCTTCATATGAACACAATTGTGACCAACCTCAATAATGCTCTTGCCGCCGTTGCCCAGGAATTGAATGCCTCAAGTGTACGCTACGTCGATGGCATAAATGCTACATTTGATACGCACCGCTTTTGCGAACCTGCGGATCCAGAATGCCTCAAGAGGCCAGTGGGAAGGAAACTTATTTCTGGCACCACGAAGCCAATGGCTACCTCGGAGGCGGCGAACAGCTAGATATTGCCTCGGCCTCGGCAGCTGCTGAAGGTTTTGACGACAGTTACGGACAACAGATCCTGGACGCTATTATTCCCGACAAAGCTGTGCAAGCATCGATCTCCACCGAGAACCCTCCTTGGAATATCAACGAACCGTTCAACAGCTTTGAGTCATGGTGACGGCTCTGGATACGGTGGGTTCGAATTGGGCCCCTTTGTCGGAGACAACCCGACGAATGTTTCATCCAAAAGGCACCGCCTTGGGCTTCTACGCAGGAAGATTTCTCGATGTCATCCACGCCAGCCGAGCTCCAGCTCCTGCGTCTCCAACTCTACTACCTTCACCGGCTCCAGCCCCACAACCCCCTGCTATTCTAGCTAAATACACGATTCACCTACACCAGAAAATGGAGCAGAAAACCAGTTCGCTCGAGCGGACATTACTCGATTCCAACGGAGAGAATGTCGCTGGTCCCGACCCTAACAAGGATATACCCGCTGCCAACAACCGCAACAAAGTAGCCATTAGCGTTGATAGTCCTACCAACAAAGATAAAACAAACATCAAATTTACCCTCAAAGCTGATGGAGGTGATGGCTGCAATCCGGAATGGAATACGGCAAGGAGTGGAGGAAGTGAGGAACCGTTCATAGCTCCCTGTCAGAAGGGGAAGGGTGAGGACTATGGATGCGGTGATGTGGATGCCACTTGGGGCTGGGCTTGAGAGAGAGTTCAACTGCTGGTTCCAGGATCTTGGATTGCCTTGAGGGAAGTCAGTCTGGTGAGGCATGTTCTTTTCTCTTCAGACTCCACTTCGAGAGTATGTCTAGGTTGTAATAGGTAGGCAGTGCCCCGTCCACCTACGTGTAGTGGCCCTAAATATAGGCCCTCCAGATTTAGGAGCTACTTTTGTGTCCGGGTTTGCCTGCTTGGGTGGGGCGGGGTTTCTAGGACAAGAAGGCGGGTTTGCGCGACCTTACTGACGACTTGGATCGCATAGCTGGGAATTTTGAAAGAGGGAAGGTG
The DNA here is from genome assembly GCF_010093535.1 of Lindgomyces ingoldianus. Lineage (NCBI taxonomy): Eukaryota > Fungi > Ascomycota > Dothideomycetes > Pleosporales > Lindgomycetaceae > Lindgomyces > Lindgomyces ingoldianus. The sequence continues at coordinate 119,637 of NW_022985174.1, forward strand.
TTTGGAGGAACCTGGGAGTGAATTTGTACTCGATACACTGTGAGACAAAGGAGGGGGGAGTGTGTTGAGAGCGGGTTTGGCAACGCGAAGACGCGAGATCACGGGTGAGGTATGAGCAAGCAATGCGCCACGTCACATTAACAAAGCTGAAACGATATCAATGTGATACTTTGAGAGCTGTACCTTTTGGCAATAATACTCTTAAAGTGTCGTTTATGGCAAAGATTGTGGCTTAAATATCAGGCAAGAGCCATGCTCTGGCTCGAATATAACATGATCTCTTCGCACCTCTTCGCACCTACCACCGAAAAACAATAGGGAGCGTGGGAGCGTCCTTTTCTAAATTAAGCCCTGCCTCGTTTCGCTATATAGCAATTTTTCGAACGTCATTTTCGTGTTTTGATGGCGTTTTACCTTACACACGTAGTGGTTGAGAATAGAAGGGTGCGTTCCATTGACATTATACTTTATTCGAGCAAGAAGTTCTCATGGCTAACGGGTAGGCGCTAATATGTCGTACTTTGCAAGCACCAGAAACCAAGCACTAAGCGCTCTTCACATCCTCCACCACATCCCCACTGCCGAATTCTTCTTTCCCCTTAGCCATCCCCAGTGCTCTCCTCCTACCCCATCCTCCTACGAATCCCCCCAAACCTCCCTTCCACTTCGTGATCCAGGGCCAAGCCTGTTTCCACCTCCCCTCCCCTCTTCCCTCCACTAAAGTCGTCTCGGTATCCCTTCTCTTCTCACCATCTCCCGGTTCTGCTCCTTTTTCGGGATCGAGCCCAAACTGCCTCATCATCTTCCGATTCTGATTCCACGAGAACAACACCCAAGCCACCAGAACCACGAACGTTAACACTCCAGTCAGCATAAAATACACCCATATATATTTTGAAAGAATCCCACTTCTGCCACCACTTCCCCCTCCACCTCCTCCTTCGTCTCCACCCGTGCTTTGAGTATTTGGTGTCCAATCAAACAACCCTGTCGAGAATACCGTCGCAACGAACGTCCCAGGCAAGAAAATTAGTGTCACAGCAGCGATGATGCGCATGTCGGTGCTATCTCTTCGCGTTAAAATGGCGATGCGGCGAGAGTCGGAGGCAATTTGGCAAGAGGCGCTTGCCGCGGAGATGTTGAGACGGTTGTCTTTTTGTCCAATGAGGGAATAGATCTTCAGATATATCGTTAGCAGGCGAAGGATTACTCAAAGGGCATTGGCATAAAAAGAGCCGAAAGGGTAGGAAGGGGGAGTTACAGTCTGCACTTGCGCGCCAATACTGCGTTCAAGGTACACGCATTTCAGTTCCGCAGCCAACAAGCTCTCCTTCACAAACTCTAATCTTTCCTGGAACATTTCCTGGAACAGCCAGATAACGGCCTCTCCTTCCCCGCTATCACCTCTGGAACCCTTCCACTCGTGTGCACCCAAGCCCCTACACCAACCGCCTCCCGCGCCTGAGTTCATAGATTCCTTAAGCATGCTACTCACAACCTCAGCCACCCTACCTTGAATCCCAACAAAGCCTCTCTGCGCCGCCACCCAATCGCTCAAACATGTCAACCTGAGCATGCAAGCATCAAGGTCGAGTTCCTTCCGCACTTCTCCTCGCTCTCTGCTCATGCTCCTCCCAATACTCTTCCTTCCATCCACCGTTGCACTTTTAAGAGAATTGAAGCGGTCCATGCCCGTCTGCTGTTGGATCTGACTGAGAAGTTTGATGCGGAGTTTGAGAAGCGAGGATGTGTCATCGGTAGCGAGGTCGAGAAGGATGAGAGGGAGGAGTAGAGGGTGTGTTGGTGGAACACATTGAGATCTTTGGAAGGCGGATGTTGGGGTTGATGATAATTGGGATGAAGATGTGAGATATGAGTACACGAGGTCTATTTCCGTAGCTGTGAGCCCAACTATGAGAGCGTACGTCGTATGTGACTCCGGATCTAATGTTAGTAAGAGTGTGTAATCCCAAGTCCAGTCAACATCACCACGGACAAGCAGACAACGGGCGGCATCGGATATTCTACTTCTTCTCCTCTCCTTAGACTCATCTTGCGGCCAGATTGAGTCTTGGGATGAGTATCTCCAGTATGAGGGATGACGCGCGACAGAGCATTGAGTTACGATGGAAAGGTTCTGAGTTACGGCGCGGAGGAATGTGGATGGGATGCGCCAGGCCTCAGATAGCGAGTGGAAAGTTGGGCGGGAGAAGGGAAGTTTGCCACTTGAAGGCTTGCCAGAAGGTTTGGGAGAGAGTCTGGGAAATAGTTAGCAACTTTCAGCCTCGAGGGGCGCCGATCTGTTTTAGGGTAGAAATTAGCTTCGCCTTCATGACTCCTAGGTATTATTTTGCTAATTCGCTAGCGTTTATTATTATGAAAGGGAGAGTTGCAATTATGAGACTACATTTGTTGTCATTACTGAAAGACTTACAAAACCCTCAAACCAGACCTTATCGGTCCATTCGCAGAGCGGTCCTAAGCTTAAATCAGCCTCCTAATCAATTGAACACCAATACAGAGAGCACACACCTCGTTGACCCAACCCGCAATCTCCTTCTCTTTCAATTCGCCAGATCGATATACTGGTTGTCTATCGTCCTGCAAAAGCTAATTAGCTATTGCTAAACCCCAAGCTACAAAGGAATTGACGGACACCACAATCCCAAATCTCGACAAAGCGATGCCCATTCCTCCCCGCAAATTTCTCCTCACATTCAAGCAGTCGGTTCGAGCAAAGGTCGAACATAAGTGTTTTGTCAACCAATCACAATCGATTGGTTTGCGCTGAGCACCTTACGAAGAGGACCAAAACGAGGGGAAATTGGAGCGATGGGGTTGAGGAACGCGAGATGCAGAGCTCAATGCTGCAAAATCCTCTTCCTTTGGCATCGGTGGGTTTATGAATTAGACGATTCAAGGAGTGGGAAGTTTTGCAGGCAGCGAAGGATTAGTGAAGTGAGGGGTACACAACTGCATGAACCTAAGTGGCTCCGCGGAACGAGGCGCAGCGCCCAAGGAGGTTCAAGGTTTAGGACAAGGGTTTGTGGCCAATGGATTCGACCAGTGTGTTGATACCTGAGCCATCAGGCAAGGCATTGTGATACTTGCATGCAGAGAAATGACAGCGTAGAGATCTGGGTCAATGGCATTTCTATTGAAGAGTGAAATACAGGAGACAGAGAGGCGAAATATGAGTCGTTAAACACACAAGAAGGATAACACGAAAGAATTGTTGCACGAAAGAAGCCGAACCCATCGCCACGCGACACGGAAAAAGGCAGAGAAATCAATTAGACGCCGTGCACCCGCTATGAAAACCGAAAGATCGTAGTCGTGCAGGAATAGACTAGTCTCCTTCAAATCGTATGTCTTAGCGCGTATGCATTCACTCCTCTTCATTCTTGCCTCCCTGGAAAACCTTTCCCCATCCCTTCTTAACACCTCCAGTGAGGCTGAAGTCATTGAAAAGCCAGCTATTTGCATGCCTTCCATAGTAATGGAATTCCTTCTGGCTCTTTGAGCTCTCATTACTTTCCCTCCGTCGCCTGACCTGTGGCTTCGACGACTCTCCCTGGTCGACTTGTACTGACTCGGTCGACATGTGGGAAGGTGGGATTGCTCGCGAGACCTCGAGCCTCGAAGCCTCATTGGTGTTGCTCGTCGAAGAAGTGTGGCTCCTTCGGAAGATTGGCAATCGCGACATGACGACGCTGGAGTCCGAGGAGGTGGATCGGCGGGACTCGGACATTCTGGGGAGTCGGGAGACGAGGTCTCCATCATTTGGAACAGAATGAGTCTTTTTGATGCGATTTAAGCGAGAGGTCAGCTCCCGGGAGTCGAGATTGTTTGTGTGGTCATTCATCGCCCGCTGTTGCTTGATATGGATTGTTTGCTTGCTACGACCCGAAATGAACCGTCGACTCTTACGGCGGCTTATGCGTTGGTTGCTATGAGTAGGAGCCCTAGCTTGTTTTGATTCGAGTCTAGCTCTGGGCTGAGGAATTTGTGACGATAAAGATGTTGATGATGTTAAAGACGAGGCTCCGATATCCGATAGTTGATAATGGAGCTGATATTCGAGACCGGATGTAATGGATGTACTTGGAGATAGGAATCTGTGTCTCGGACTCGATACAGGAGAATGAATACGATCAAAAGTGGACGGGCGGTCCTGTATAAATCTTTCCCTGGGGTTGTTGCCAAGAGCCTCACTCTCAGCAATGACAAGATCTAACACTGCATTTTCTGTGTGAAGTTCTGCAAGTGGATCCCGAACGGAGTCACCGGTAGGGATATCCTGGGGACTATCATGAAGTGAGTACGCCGGCGGGAGCAGATGACTTCCGATTTCTGCTAGATCGCAGTCTGCTTTACGAGGCAGTAGGTTGCTCTGAGTGGGGAAAACGACCGTACATTTCTCACAGCGAATGTGCGAACAGTTCCTACACTCCTGCAACCTTAGGGCTTCAAAACATGTTCTGCATTTGTGACATAATCCCCGAGCTAAGAGTCTCGGCGTCTGAACTTGCGTCTCGTGACATTTACTCTGGGGTAATTCACTTCCGATTTTTCCGATAGCCTACAAAATAGGATTAGCAGAGCTTGATGACTATTTCGAGGGTTCAAACCGTTATCTCTACCAGTTGAACTGCATGCCCACTACTGCGAGGTAGAGTTGACGCTGTTGCCCATTCTGTGGAGGAAATAGACACCGGATATAAATATGGGCAGTCGTAAGCGGGTGGGGCCTGAAAAGCAACCGCATAAGAGAACCAATTTGGAATATCGATGCTAAAAGGATCAAATGGGGCTTGTTCCAACTCGTTGAGAATATCGAAAAGCCCAAGAAGTGGCGAGGACCTCTTTTCTTTACGCGTGCAGGCACACCTACATGCTAAAAGTATTGGGCTGGTGGGCGTAAGGCAGGTATTGGATAAGGTAATTTGAATTCCTTGTTGATTCCTCTCTGCACCCCTTCTAGATATTGAAAGAGCAAGTGGCAGCTCATCCCTTGCCGTGCCTTCGTATGTAGGTAGCTTCATTGGAGGCCTAGCATCTGGAGATTGGAGATGGCGTGATACCACTGTGCCTGGCAGACCTCTGCTGATGTCAAGGCCGAATGAGTCGAATTGATTAGGATCTACGAACACATCGCAGGAATGGCAGGTGGGGAAGTTGCCCATCTCCAAAACTTTACGCACCTCTTCTAGGAGAAGGCTTGCCGAAGGCCGAAGGTCGGTCCTATTCTGCAACATGAACTTGCAGATGTTCCAGAGTCGCCAGGTCGTTGTAGTTGCGGACTGTTGCATTAGCGAGACCCAGGACAAAAGCTTCTCCTGTACCCTGTAGTATGCTATTGCGTTCCGGTGCAGACGCTTCTTGCCGTTTGTGAAGCCCAAAAAGTCATGCAACTCTCCAATAGTCTGGCCTTGCGTGCGGGTCAGTATCTCAAGGACGACGCACCCAAGAGAGAAGATGTCGGCCTTCCGTCCGTGGGGTAAACATTCGGCGATCTCCAACGGTGCGTATAGTGGAGTGTTAGGACTGTCACTTGAAGAGGTAGAGTCTGGTTCAGAGACGATTCGAGAGATGCCAAAGTCGGAGATGAAGATTGCTGAGTCTCGTAGTAGGATATTGTGAGGTTTAATGTCTGCATGCCGAATCCGCCTTGCATGTATATATGCGAGGGCCGAAGACAGACATCCAACCCACGTATGGATACGATCAATATCGTCCTCTGGTTTGGAAGCTCCACACAGGAATTCTCGAAGCGTCAGCTGAGCAACCGGACTCAGGACAAGGTTTAGAAGAGAATTTTGAGTATAGGAAGCGACGAATTTGACGATGTGCGGATGCGTCAAACTTTTCAATATATTAACTTCTCGGGGAAGTGATCGGTGCTTAGATCTCTTCCGTGCAAACACTCTGCCGGTAACATACTCTTGGACTGTATCTACAGAACCATGAGAGCCTTGCCCCAGGAAAGCCAACAGGGGCACTTGGGGCTGATATCGGGTAGGAGATGGACCAGGAACAAGAGACGACGAAACGCCCAGAGAAATATTGCTGTTTCGCCTTCTCAAATGCCATATCAGTAGTGCTTCAGGGTTGAAGGTAGAGAGACTTACATAAATCGACGAGTCGAGAGTGGATTAGAGACCATTCGCCTTCTTTCAGAGCCAACAGTGCCAGAGCTCGGCTGGAGCATCATTTCCATTAGTGCTCTTTCCGCATCCCAGTCTTTGCCGAGAGCCGATCGCGTTGTATCTCGGACAGAGAAGCCAGCATATCCAATATCAGAATAAGAGTTATATGATCCGCTACTTCCCTTTGACCCGTGGCCTTGACCGCCATCATCTCTGTATGTCGGGGGGCCGCCAACATATCCAGATCCTCCTCCGGATCCCCCAGTGGGGTCTTGTCGGTTTGGAGGTTCCTTAGAGTTGTCTGGGCTGCCGTCTTCGTCTCCAGATGAGTCGCTCGATTCTGAGGGATTGTCAAGGTCACTTCTCTCTTCTTCAGTAGTATCATTAGACCTTTGCAATGACTCTAGGCATTGGAAGGTGCGTCGTGAATTGGCATGAACATCATCCTCATAATGAGCGAGTATATGTTTGCATCTGTCGTCCCAGGAAGTGCAATCTTCAGGGCAGAGTGGGCATTTAGGGTCCACATGTGCATGGAAATCGACTTTAGACATGCCGAAGAGATCTTCAGGATCATACTGCTTGTGGGCATCTTTAGCATGTTTCAAAAATTTGTCCTTACGGTTGACCAGGAACGGATTCTGCTCATTTTTCTGACGACAGAGATAGCATAGCCAAAGCTCTTGCGGCTCGTGAGTTTCTTCATGACGTCTCCAATCGTACGGACGCTTTGTACGGTACCCGCATCCAAATGTGCACTTGAATGGACCTTCGTTGACTCTTCTGCGGCCATCCTTTTGTGCACGACGGCGTTGACAGCCTATTACATAATTCTCAACTAATCGAAGGTCCTCCTTAGGCAAATGCTGATTTGCCTCCTTGAGGGAATAATTAGGAGGGGAATAGTAGCTTTGCATGCGGTTCATGGGCTGCCTGGTTTCTTGGAGGTTAGAATGTGTGGGTGAATGCGTAGTAGCAGGACTGATAAATTTTCGGTGAATGTACTCATTCACAGGATGTGGTGGGGCTTTGACAAGCGTGGCAAGGGCAATAACGTCTTCATAGGCGAGGAAAGCATTTCCCTGACCCTTTACGAAGTCTTCGTACCATTTTCGAATGAACCTCTTCTGCTTTGATGTGATTTTGGGTACTGTGGCTCGCCATGTGGCAGGCTGAGTAGCCTGGTGCCCAGTCGGGGAAGGTAGAGGCATCGAGGTAAAAGAATTTTCGACGTCTGGGTAGCTCGAACTCGGTGTATGAAGTGGGGTCTGGTTTACCCTCAGCAGTTTCGAACGCTGTAAATGGTCGTTGGGTTCATGGTCATCAAGAAGGTAATGACTGTGATCCCTTTTCCGCATCGGAACTGGTGATGTTTGTTGTGAGATTATGAGATTTTGAGGGTTAATGTGTTGGGGTTGCTGAATGAAATGCCTACCATTGCCTCCAGAAGGAGAAGAACTTGGTAGCATGTATGGGATCAAAGGTCGGTTCGAAGGCCTAATGGGATACGATTGCAGCGCTTGGAAAGAACTTTGTTGCTCCGGTGTCTGATCCGGGACGGCAGGGTTTTGATGGCTGCTTCGCTGAGTAGACCCGTAGTAACCAGAGTCGACAGTGCTGAGTTCGTTTTCGATCTGCGACCCAAGTCAGCAGGTAGTTCCTATTCTACTAGCGAGGCTGCCTTCACGAGAGAGAATATTCTCGAGATAGCCTGGATACTAGGGTTCGGCTGAAACGAGCTGCCGTCAGGCAATGGGATTGACAGCTCACCAAAGGAGGTTCTAAATATTCAGGATTGCCGAAGTCAGACAGGAACGGGACTCCAGGCTCCATGGGAAGATATCCATTAGAAGGGTTATGTCGGTAATTCAGCAGGGCATGACTATGCGGTGTCAAGGTTGACGCAGGCGGCCAATTAGAGTCGTTTTCGGCTTGGTCTGACTGAATCCGGTTGCCTCCTACAGAATCCGCTCCATGGAGATATTCTGCTTCATATCCAGGACACTCACGATTCATGGCCATGTCCAAAGAATTCCTAGGTTTTTTGAGCCTCGGGTAGGGCGAAGAACCGGACGGACGAAAGACTTTGAATTTTGACTGGAAGGAATCCTCGGATGAAGAACGACGCGGTGGTTGTGCGGGTTACTTCAGGCTAGAGAGCCGGGCGTGCTGGATTCTAAAGAAGTAACTTTCTGGCACGCCGGGGGCGCCCAACGCCCTCCAGCTTCTGCCTTAAAAGCCCCATCCTCTGCGGCTCTGAAAAGAGTCGCCCCGAAATGTTGCCCATCATAGGAGGACACCGAAGAAGGACGCAGATGGGACGGTGTCCTTTTGGAGTCTTGTGCACTCCTGCATGGGTACATTTCATCCCGAACGGCCGTCATTGGCGAAGGGAGAAGCCCACAAATATTCCTAGTTGCCAAGTAACACCACTACTGATTGATGCCATGTCGTTCTAACTTTGGAGGACTTGGAGCTTGAGGTCTACGTCTGCTTTTTCCTTTTTCGGCAAGCTAAGTAGCCGAAATGTGAGCGCCAGACCGCTCCATCCCTCCTACCGTCCTCCACAATTCGGATTTTCTAGTTTGAAGTAGTCTTGCTTCTTAATAGATATTCGCAGTTCTCGAAATACCAAGTTGATGGCCCCTCAGACCTTTCCATCATGCACACGCAGATTGCCTCGTAATGTTGGACACGCTGGCATTAGGCAGCGACCCTCGGCTAAGGTTTGCCCACGTTGACTACGGTCAATGGTCGCCCCAAATTCGATTGGATGGCTCGAGTCGCCTCACTCTCTGCGGAGGATCGTAATCTGAGGCTGGAGATGCATGCCCATCTCTTGTGGGATTGGCTGTCTAGCTGACATGTGAAAAATCTTACCACAAGAACCTCTGGACTCTCCCTGGCTCACTCGTCCACGAAAACCCACGATATAGGAAGTTATATCCAACAATTGCATTTATAGCAAGAAGCCAAACCGTTTCGAGTGCAAGGCGCATGTTGTATGAAACATTTCCACTCAGGCGCTTCGTAGAAGGTGAAGCTGCAAGACTGGATATATGGAGACGCCATATGATCCAAGGGATGATGAAGTAACGAGGCTCAATCAAGGGAGCTGTGATCACTGAAAGGGCAGTTGTAGCCAGCCAGACGGCAAAAAAGCTTATTTGGCAAGGCTGAAAATCTGCCTTGTCGCTAATTGGCTTCACTTTGTCGAGGCGTGGCTTGTTACTACTAATGGATTCAACACAACGAGATCCTAGGGCTTGAATTGTCATCCAATAGCACAAGTAATAGATCGGAACGGCGAGGTACTTGATAACCGGGTGTCGACGAAGGATGCGAAAGACATAAAAGACGTAGTGCCGATTGTCTGCGAGTGTGAATGGATGAACGATGGTGTTGAAATGGACCGCGCCTAGGCCAAAAACGAGGAATAATATGGCTGAGACAAATCCCGGTGCTGAAATACTCGCTCGCCCGACGAGGTTTTTCTCATAAAATGTCTGAACTTGGCTTGTGAGGAATCCTCTCACAAGAGGGGAGAGAAAGGGAACGGCCGCTAAAGGAAGGGAGAAGAAGACGATATAAGGCCAGATATAGAGCATCTGTGGGAGGTGAATCGTGGCAATGTGGTTTGATTTATCCCCTAGTAAGGTCAGCAACCTCTTTAATACTTGGACTCGATGTATATACCAAGGACAACCCCGCCATTCCAGGCTACGAAGCCAGCGAAGAGTCCCAACAGAACAAGATATGGCAAGAGTTCTCTCAGTACCGTGAAAAGTCTCCCTAGGACTGCGATAGGTGTTGATATCGAGAAGAGTACAACATCTTTCCACCATTAGTTAATCACGAGGACCTGCCTAGCCAGGACCACACAATATACCTTGAAGTCCAGCTTCTTGTACTGGACAATCATGAATACGGCCTCTAACCCAGCTTTCCTTCAAAGCTTCCCTGAAACACGTCGTCTTCGAGAATGCAGAGGCTGCCCCGTTTTTCTTGAGAGTGTCGATGACTGCGAGTCCAGCTGGGAAAACCGCAACCCAGAAGACATTCGTCTGCCGGAAAGAGAGAGCTACAATGCCGACTTGAATATAGGTGAAGTTTTCCCAGAATCTCCATCTTCCCCTTCCTCTCTTTAGAAACATATTGTAGCTCAAGAGAACAAGGAGAGTGGAAATGACATCTGTGTAATAGAGCCCAGAGAAGAAGAACAGAGGAGGAAACAGGGCGATGTTAAGAGCGGTGTGAGCATCAACCAGAGCCGTTTGTTTGCTCTCGGCCTTTTGGGTTTGTGTCTCATCTTGACTACCTTGCCCTTTCTGATTTGATGAACCTTTAGAGCGGAGGTTCCGCAAAATGTCGCATGCTAACATGCAAGCCACACAGATGGCCCCGCCGTTCAATGCTCTTAGAGATGATGTATCACAACTCCCGAGCACGGGCTGTAAGAGCAGTGACACAATGTAGCTAGATCTGTTAGTTCATCTAAAGCTGCATCATGATTATTGAAACTTGCAGGCCAGGAGGAGTGGTGATTTTTGGGTCCCAAGAATAGTCACCCTTGCAGTATCTCTGCGCCTGGGGAACGTGAAACACTTCGTCCTGGTCGCAATTAGCGTCCGTGATTTAGAATTGGTGATGTAATTGAAGACTTACAAGATAGGGGTTTGGCACGTGTCTAGAGACAAGTTTATACCAAATTCTGGTGGCACTCGCAATGACGATGACAGCAATAGACAATGCCCAAGTCTGCATTAGAGGAAGCATATCTGCGCCTGCACTACAATCTCTAGAGATTGTGAGTGGATGAGGGAATGGAGTTGTGGGGGAAGGAAAGGACAACAAGCTGTCTTCCAAATCAGGTCTAGCTATAGCTCGGCTAAAATTCCCGTGATGCGCGTCACTGTCCATCAGCACTCTCCAACACGGCCTCAAATTTCTGCATTTACACGTTCGAATCATGGCATTGCCGCTTCCACCGGGATTGACTCCCCCGGAGATTGCATTTCTGTGCGAGATGGAGCTTGTTACGGTTATACCGCGCCAAAGACTCGAAGGACTCGAATTGCTTGGAGTATGCACCCCCCAAAAAGAATTTCCAAATCTTCGAAAGGCCTTGGAAGGTAATTAAATATATACAGGGACCTTCACCACCGCTCAACCCACCGCACAGAACGTCTCTCCCACTCTGGCTCGCCCTACTCCTCAAACGCCAACGCCGCGCCAACATCATCCCTCCGCCATGGCTCTCCCCGCACTCCCTGACTGCGATTCTTGACCATGAGACTGAGCATGCAGATGCTTTCTCTCCCCCTCCCCGATTACCGTCCCCACCACCCAACAATACACTACCATTCTCCCCGCCATTCCTTCCGAGCTCGACAGCGGAGGCAGCGCCAGACGCATTACCGTATCATTGGCTAGAGCTTGGTGAGATGCTGTTGGAGGCTGCGGCGGATGATTTCGAAGACCCCGATAATGTGCGAAAGTTGCTAAGGGGCTTGAGAGAAGTGCGAATGGCAAAGCTGAGGAAAGGCGTAGGGGTTCTGGATGCTGGAGGTGGAGTTAGAATGAACGGGGTTGGGGGGATGGAGGTTGGAGAAGGGAGAGCATTTGTAGGAGGTGTTATTGATGGACTAAGGTGAGGGAATTTCATTGCCTCTTCCAGACTAAGTGTTGTAAGCTGTACGAAGCTATTGGATAATTTTCTGGTAGGGCGTGCGTACCTTGGACAATGCTAAGAAGTCCACAGAAAGATCGCAGCGTCACGCGAGCAACAGCGAAAAGACCGAGACCGAGAAGAAAGAGAAAATGGATACTCTGGAACTGTAGGAGATGACGATGACGACGAAATGGACATGCAGTGAGTTGGGGTATCACATTGACCATGCAACATGCATGGACATCCGGATCCATTGCCTGGAAATGGCGATACCCCAGATCCAAGATTGTGTCTTCGTTGGAAACAAGAGGTGGAAAGTTCAAGAGGTTTCCTTCAGGTGAAATGCTTATTCACGTACTCGAGATCGGTATCTAAGAAGTTCACATCTACAAGACCACCATCTAACGATGCAACTTCATTGAACACCTAAGGGCGGATATCTAAGGACGCTTGCTTGAAGGGACGTTCTTCCAATTCATTCCACGAACACCGGAGCGTCCTAAATCATCTATTAGCAACACCTACCACCTGCAGACTTAACAATAGCTGTAGAATTGCGAAAGCGCTGCCACAACACCCATCGTCCACCACGGTTCGCGATTACACCACCGTCGAGATGCCACGATGTATCCGATCGCGCCAACGTTCAACGGCCAACGGCCAACTCTAATGCCAGTCTACTTCAATATATCGATCGAGCATCTCCTAAAGTCTAAAATCACGTCCTTGGCTACGAAATCGCGAGTTGTGAACACACCACCGCGGGGATGCGACGATGAATCTAATGATTGGATCAACTCCAACATCCAACACACAGATCAACCCGAACTGTAAACCGAAATACCTCCAAAAATCCCCTTAGCCATCACCGTCAACGTCGCGTCAACAAAGTCCTCCACGTGACGCCCCACCATGCCCATCCCACGCGTCCCATCCCACAATCAGCCCACTTCTTCCCCTCACACACAACAACAAAAACTGTGCCGCAATCCTTCCGACCCGATCCCATCACACTCTAGTCACAATCTCATCACACAACCTGCAACACATCCTCCGACATCACATCGGTCCGAAACCCAATTCTCTTGTCTCGAGTCAAGCGTCGTCGTGCTCGGCATAAGCATGCAAGTGGAGCTGAGTGTTCCCCACCGATTTCGGAGCACGCATAAGAGCCTTGAAGCCTTATTCGGGATCTTGATTTCTGGCGTTGATCCCTCGGGAACCTGCGGAAGAGGAGATGGATGGGCATTTGTGGTCATTGTGAATGTTGTGGAACTGTGGCGGAGGTAAAAGCAGGAACCCGAGATGCATATGCAAGACGTGGGAATGCACTTTTCGCGCAAAGGAAAGACTAAAAAGAAGTCGTGGCTTCTCCATATTGCGGATCCGACGTCAGGATCAAGAAAGCCGTGTGGGGTATTTTCAACGTGTTTGAGCATACCCGCCCACTCAATTCTGCAAAAGAGAGCGTGTTCGATAACTTGGTGACAGCTGTAACACTATATCGGGAAGGCTGTATGGTTAGCTATGGCAGGGGAGGTCTTAGCCTTATCAGTCCAGCCCAGCCCAACTCAACCCAATTTGTGCAATCTACTCCTATTTGTTGAGGTAGTTTGAGTTCACGTGGCAGTCAATCGTCCCCACCTGAGAAAACGTGCGTGGATTGACACCATGTTTTGGTATTAGATGAATACCTACATGAAATTCGCTGCGTTGACGAAGTGATGACGTAGATTCCCCGGCCCCAACCCAATCCCCAACTCAATCCCCAACTCGAATTCGAGGTGGACGGAAGCGGTATCTATGCGAGGGCTCCTCACACCACACCCAATATAACAACACATTGTTTTTTTGGCGTGCAGGAAATTTCTCTATTAATCACCGAGAGTTTATTGACGGGTAGCCCCATTATTCCAGCAAACTCTATTCAGAAGCCCGGGTTTCCTTTCTCGGAGCCCACTGTTTTCCTCCACGATTCTCCATGTTCGGAGGCTGCAAACAGTAATTAAATTGTAGATTTGAGACATTGCACACGACTGTAATAGGTAATGTGTGCACCGAGGATATGGACTCGCCGAAAACCGTGGTCTATGACAAGATCGCAATTAGAGATGTCGTGTCCGAAGGAAAGGAAAGCCCAGCTACGCAGGGAGACGTTGAAACGTCCTCTGGCCCGGTCATTGCAACATCCACAATAACGTTGAAAACGGGCTTCTTGTAAGAAAGGAATATCCTAGAATTTCAATAAGCAAAAGGCCTTCCCCGCATTTCAGCAGCGTTTGATCACGAGGGCCGGGCGAATCCTTGTACACTCTCGCGGATGGCTGTATTGGGGACAGATAACGTATACTTTCTCAAATAGATATCCACGACTCCGGGTTGGTTTCTTTCCTTCTTACAAAAGCAAGACTCTGTGATATCATGCCGCGCTGACTGTCTTACATTCGAGCTCGAGCCAATACCACCACCATTGCAGACCTGGTATTATTGGCTTCCCAACACAGGCCGCCATGTCACCGACGCGTCAAAACGGCGAAACATGCAGCCGCCAAGTCCACCTCCACATGTTACTTTTCTCAATCCGAAGCTTGATAGGCAAACAAGCCTCAAGTCCCCACAAGAGTTACACCGTGATCCCCAGCCACTTTGCTTTCACATCATCTCCACTATATTGACCAGGGCACCATAATACTGTCTTCAATAGATGGTACTTGAACTGCCCTTCACGGCGATTTTGAAAGTGGAGGAGGCGGATCAGAAGCCATGGTGAGACAAATGGCGGACACAAAATAGATACGGAGAAAAGAAATGGAGCAATGTGGCTCTTGAGAAGAAAATACGGGATTTGCGGGGATGTTGAGACTGGGAAAAAGAGAAAATAGATAGGGTGGCGTTTTTCACCGAGCATTTTGGTAACACCTCAGAAGCGCAATTGACAGATGGAGAAGGTGACAATTCTTCCACGAATCTAAAGCGCGAATTGTGGGTAGCGTAGTACTGTTTTGTCATCGTGAAACATTTGTTGACAATTGGGAGACAGGGGATCTGAGCATCTCACACAAATTCGGTGTCGCCTGTGATATTGAATGTGATCGCGAGCCTCAAAGGCAAGAAATTGTTGACTTGTGGCGTGTCTAGCCAGAGTCTTGGTCGACGACTCATTGGAATAATACCGTGTTCTAGTCTGTGGAGTGCAGTTAATTTTGCTTCTGCTCGCTTCTAATTCCATTACAGAGTTTTTGGTCGGGGCTGAAATCCAGCCACTTAATTATACTACTTCAAGAGGTCCACTCTCCTCAGTGCAGTATGTGAGATTGAGATGATAGGATACTATTAAGCTAGATCTAGATATCCACACCAATCAAAAACAAGATCAGAAGTGGGATCCCAAGACGTATGTAAAAGAGCCGTGTCGTACGACACATTGATCTTAGAATACATTTGCAATCCAATGTACCACTTTAACATTGGAATACCAGGACTTATACCTACCTTTTCTGAGCATCACGTCGTCTAGGGTCAGGAATGCAAAACCCCGTGATGTAGGCTGCCAGGGAATGCAGTCACATGTTCTTCACTGTGTGCACTTCAGAAACACGATCACGACTTTGGTGCTTGCATTTAGCACCGTGCACCATGCACCCCAGTATTCTGAGTTTGCTTCTCAAACCTACTCTAGTCTCAGATCTTGCATGAAAAGTAATAGGAGGGAGTCATGCGGAATAGTCTCCCTGTACTTGAAGCAAGTAAAAAGAGATCCAGTCCAATGAAGGTCGCAACATGATTCAGCTCGGCACCACATGACAATGCCCTACTTTGCCAAATTAGTAGGCTCCTAGTATTCATGGCTGCCACGTGCAAGAGAAGGGGCCACATAATATTGTTGTTCTCACTGGGAAAATGTAGAAAGAGCGGTGGTCACGGATGTCGCGCTGATAAAGGACCGACCATTCAGAAAGGTCACCGCTGATCGCGAGCCACTTGCTTGTGTCAACAAGACAGAATGTTGAAAACGGCCGTAATGTTGAGCAACGGGGGAAATGGAGAAAGCAGCTCGAAGAGGGGCGCAGAGGGGCTTGGTTTGACGAGGTAGAGGGTCGTGTTTCAGGGAAGTCGGTTTGCAGGTTGGGTTGTCATGCGCATATCGCAACAAACTTCGTCATAGTAGAAATCAGTCAAGTAGGAAATACAAAGGTTGGTAAAGACAGACGCGTAATTTCTGGACGCATTGTTTGTAGCTTTATTTAGCGTTTCCAAGTTTCATCGTAGGAGTTGGCTGGGCAAGTTGTGTTATCTGAAGCCTGAGGTCTCAGTTCGGAATCCATGACGTTGGACACAGTCCACAGGTCCACAACTCCCCAACTGTTCATGACTGTCGTTACCGATGAGGGTACAGGAAGCTTTTCAGTCCAATCGCTGCGCCAACGGGAACGTTGATAGAAAGCGGTTTGTATGAATCGTCTTTCGCGGCGTCGGGTTTCTGAGACGAGTCCATCCCATATCATTGACTCTTAGTAATTACTAATCTGTATCTGTGTGGGGAATGCCTCCATCACTTATGAACTAACTGGTCAGAATGGGGAGTCTCGAAGCCTCAATGAGCATCGGATCGTAAATCGGCAAAAGTCCTGATGGAAAATGTCACAAATGCTCTTCGTTGTCATCATTTAGAAAAAAAAAAGTGGTTACAAATTTGGTGGGTAATATGGAGAGATTTGCACTACCTTAAACGAATGTGGGCCTGATCAGCTGGACTGCCTGATTCTGTGGCTAGTCGTGGAGCCGATGCCTGGCATGAAAAACATTGCCATCTTGCGCGAGACATTTGCGAGTCAAAGGCGAAGACGAAGACGCACGCGAAGCGCGTCAGCATCCCTTCCGTCCATCTTGGGCTGGTGTACCCTTGTCGCCCGCGCCTTTCCGATGACTGTCATCAAGAACAGTGTCCTCTCCCCAGCTTTGGGACGTGCTGATCCGTGACTTGTGGGGTTTACGCGGAGAACATGGGGGTTTCAGGAAAGAGACCCCATTGTGGAAGGCCTGACTAGAATGGGGCGCGTGTTATCGATTGATCATGATCGCGTAGTTCGCTACATGCATTTCGAGTCAGTAGCAACAACGAAGGAAAGGCCTTTGTGGCTGATATTGGCGAGGATGTCGACGTGGGAAATCTTTCCTTGACAGACGCTGGCCTCCCCACACATGGGCGCTCAAAACTGGGAAGATCTCAAATTCCAACCCAACGTATGGTGGGCACGATGGAAACGAATGTTGGAGCAACTTTGCTGTGGCAAGAAAGCGCTAAGTTGGAGGTAGGAGCGATGGTACGAAATTGCGCGTTCGCCTTTCATGCCGACTTCATGCCTTCCCTAGAAAATGTGACGAGGAAGAAGCACCTCGTAAGTTGCTGGGAGGGAATACCTGCGTTGGGGTGAGAGAGGTGCCGAAGAAAGAATCACCGAAAGCTTACTTGACACGGAAATCATGGCCAAAGTGCCGGGGATCCACTTGGGCGACGTAAAGTTCCGCGACGAGGGTTTGGATGACTGCAAAGTCGGGGGTCATCGACTCCACCGTGCAGAAGCGAGTTGGTTGAAGCCGACAATCGTAAGTTGGGTGCAGATGCCTCTGTGAACGAGGTTCACATGGAGTAACACATTGAGGTCCATTCGCGATGTACGGATCTGGGGCATCCTGGCGGTTGAGTATATCCTCCCACAAAGACAGTGCTTACACGGTAATTGCCAGCGTCGAAGCCATCTCGTGCACCCTACTTAACGAAGCCCTTAGCCTACTCCGTGGATTGAACCTCACTGAATAGAAGTCATCGATGCCTTTGTTGAAGGCTCGCGATACCAGTGAGGCGGGTAATGTAAGGCCTCCAAAATTCCGAGACCAAACGAACTTTCCACCCCTGCAATGAAGCAGAAAAGTAAGTCTCGGGACGACTTAGTCGAAAGGGTTTTGGGTTCAGTAACCCATGCGCAGATCTAGAGCCTAAGACGGTTAAGCTTGCTCAATTTGCCGTTTTGGGAAAATTTATGCGCATGGATATTCCTTCTTGCAGCCGCTTCCCCTGTCGTTGATTCTGAGGCGATCGACGGCGAGGGTTGTCACTTTCAACGACAACATGAGATGTTATTCTAGAGACGTAGAAGGCTTCCAAAACGCACTTTCTAGACCTTGAGAAGCGGTGTAGCGACCTTAAAAGACTCCCTCAGGAGCCCCCTTCGCATCGAAGTGAGGGAAGGTGTGCTGCGATAGACTCAGTTCAACGGAAGATCGCGGTAGCAAGTTGGTCTCGTGCCGTACTGTTCTTTCAAGAATAAGGCTCCAACGGTCGATTCGCTAGGATGAAGGTTGGGGATGAGAAATGTCCTCAGAGAAGGGCAATCCTGTTGGATCCACACAGAGAGGGAGATTGCGCTATGGGTGAGGTGTGAAGTTTTTGAGTTACTAAGCCATGCATTCAATCGCGAAGCTGATCCTCAAGCTTCACCTTTTTTCATCGTCCATTGGCCATTATCATAGTCACCCGCAGCATATCTTCCTAAAGTTTAGAAGGTAAGTGATATTGTGGCTTAGCTACGATGTCATTGATCGGTTTCTCCCCATCAACGAAAGTCGTGAGAATTGTCAATTGATACTTGTGGATGTCATCTCTCTCGCCTCTGGACCGCTCGATGAACCAAGCCGGCAGTATTCGGCTGCTTTCAAGCCATAGTTGCTCTTTTTAGAAAAGCGAAGGAGTGCGTCGCCGAGACTCGCTCTCTCCATCCACACCGCATGAGAGAGTGGGACTCGGAGATTAATGGCGTGGGAGCTTCCTCGCGTGAAAGCAGTGTTTCCGCTTCTTACTCATTGTTGGTAATCTGTTGGACGAATCTCAAGCGCCTCGATGGAGTGACCTCACACAGATAACCAGACGACCGGGGTCGAAGGCGGTTGACGAGAATTGTCCACTGACGCCTTCATCGGGTCACAGACGGGTGAAAGACCATTGCACTTGCCGAAGGGTTGTCCGCTTATCATATGCACCTCTTTCAGTGTTGCATAGCAAGACTTTTAACAGGAATGTGCCGTGGCACTCTCAGAGGTCTCGTCTTCTCATCGAATTCCAGTTCCCTGGGGAGAGGAAGGTCACTCATCCGCTCGACAATCGATTTGGATCTGAGACCTAGCCGTCCATCAGCTCGGCTCCAATTGGTTGGTGCGTGGAAAAGGCGCAGGGCCAGGCTGTTCTTCCTGCTCGTCTGATCCGCTCGTCTCCTGGCACACTCGGGCTTTCGTCTCCAGACCATCAGGACAGACACGGTTGGACGTGATGAGAAAAGTCTTTTTTTGTTTTGTGTGGCTGATGCGGGATGGCATGGTCATATTGAGCGGCGCAGCCGTGATCGATGAAAATTTGACATAGGTCCCAATTAGTCAAGCCTAGGATCTGATCCCGGGTGAAGTGTAGCTCGGTACTGATGCCTGGCAAGGCTAAGGACTTGTTTACTCCTTACTATTAGAAGGTCATCAGCTTGGGACAGATTCTGCGTACTCTCTGAGTGAAGATACTACAATGAGGCAAAGGCTGCTACCGTGACGTCTGTCAGACTGTGCAGTACTACACGTCAAAGATGTGGGTGTCACGTTGAATTGAAATATGAATACCGTCCCATGAACGACTGGTCCGGTTCGGGGAACTCGAGGGTCTTGCCTTCATCAGGCCTCCCGAGGACTCGACCGTGTCCAAAGCGTAATGACCCAACGGGTTGGTGTCATGAGCTGCAGGCAGTCAAATCATCGCAACCTCATCAAGGATAGGTGGATTGCAGTGGAGAGAGGTGGGTCCTGGGCATGGTGCTGCCCCAGTGCCGGGAGCTAGCTGGTCCTTTTGACCTGGAGAAGCACGTCGGCGGACGCCATGAAACATGAAGCAGAAATTGGAACCTTTCCAAGAGCGCAGATTTCTTTTTACGACCTCTGAACAGCGTTTTCGCCCGAGCCGCACCGTTTTCGCACCATGAGAGAAATTGAAGGGTTTTTTCAGCTTCCCTTCGGACAATTTCGAGAAATCCTCAAACGCAGCCAATGGTCGCGAGAGGCGTTGGAGCAAACTGCCCAGCCAGGGAGTAATTGGGCGGCACCACCGTGGCGAGCGGGGAGACAACCAGCATTGATTCCGCTCGGGGAACGCCTCGAATTGGGCTTTGGGCGGGTCTCTGCCTGTGGGGGGCTCGGAGTGGATAAGACGATCTCTGCCTCAACCAGTTCGACTCATGTCCCGGCACTAGGGCCGGGGTGGAGGGCTGGGATCAGCGTGCTCGTTCAGCAGCCTCACGCTTCACACTGCAGCCCATCCCTCTTGGTTCGCTTCTAGCGTGCGACCTGCGGGTCTTATGCAGGCTGCCGCGCCCGTACTTGTCGGCGGGCATGTCACAGCGAGCAGCGTGGTATTGACAGCAGCACACGAGCTTTCGAAGTTGGTTTTTGGCGATGGCGAGCGTGACTTCTCCAGTGCTCGCTCCGTACTCAACGCGGCCGTTGCGCAGTAGCAACGATTGTTATTGACCGCCCTTGTACGGCGCCATCCGCACTGGCTAGGAGTGCAGATTGGCTGGATGAATCGGTTTAAACTGATCAACATTTAATGATGGTGCAAGGAGCAGAACGATGACCCAGGGGCAAGGGACTCACAGCGCGCCTGCAAGCATGTGCGCGTCGACCCTCGCTGTGCATTCACCCCTCGGCGCTCGATCAGGCATCGCGCAAATCAGCGTGGCGTCTCTCACGAAGACCAAGCCGTGAACCGGCTGCGAAGCCGGCCGTGCTCCACCAACGCTCCCTGGTAGGGGCCCTGGTCGTGTCGCCGAGGCCTCTGCTTTGGCCTTTCCCTGAAGAGACTCTGCGGCCCGTCGAATCCTCTCCGTTGTCGTTGATATTATTGACGCGGCTTGTCACTCCCTTCCACACCTCTCCCTCCCTCTGCTCGACCTTTGCAACCAACACGTCGGCTGCAACGCGCTCGGCATTCACCATCAACATCCCCATAACCACCACGTTCCCTTCCATTCTGCTTCTCCCCTCGCTTAGGCGTTGCCGATATCGAAACGAAAGACCGTTGGAAAAGAAAGACACCCTGTCCCTGCCAGGCAAGCTCGACCCTTGCAGTCCCTCAGTCTCTCCTTCGCCAGTATCCAAGTTCCAAAGCAAAGCTGCGATTCAGCAACAGTCCCTCCTTAGTATTTGGCTCCTCCAAGCCCGTCCATGAGAAACAGACTGTGTGTTGGCCTGCCTGTCGTTTCCGCACAAGCACACACCATCCTGCTGCAGTCCATGCGTAACAGAAACCCGTCCCGTTACAGGCCATCGTAGGTGCAACCGGCATCTCTCGCGTCCACAACGACGTTTCAAGCACGCATCATAACCCTCTTCCAATTCGTCATTCTGCAACAGCCGCAGGGATCCAAGAAAAGTAAACGCCTTTAACCTACTTACTATACTTGGGTTTGGCTCGCCACTCCGCGGACGAACCACACGGCCAATTGACCCTGAGACACTTTGTATCATTGACTAAGTCGACGAACTGCAGAGTGCACAACTACGGGTACGTAGATTTCCGTTGAAGAGTCGACGTCACATTTCACGCTTTTGCCATTCTCGCGGAACCATTCCTCATCCAATCCACACAAAAACAACTATACAAAACAATGACCGAATACTAACCACTCCTCCAGCCTCAAATTGTACTGACACCATATTTCGACTTCTCTATTGCAAAGTCGATTTCATACTTGGTGGACCACTCTCCGACCGGAACCAGTTTTCGACCAAATCAGGCGCACGAATCAACTAATTTGACTCAAATGACTGTGTGGCACGCCTCAAAAGTTGCGTTGCACTATTAGCGCACCACCGGTCGCAACATCGAGTACCATTCCAATATTTCCCCGCTTTCATCTTCAATCCACCTCACCATGGCGGATTTTATGCTAGAGAATGACGAGGTGGGCAAGCATGCGAGTGCATTGGTTGCGCCACTCAACATCCAAAAATCCCCGAAGCGGTCCCGGAGCAGGCAACGGGGACACTCAAGACAGTCGTCTTCAATAGGAGCCCCTTCGATCAAGTCGCAGTCCCATTCGCAGTCGCAAATATCTCCTCCGTTGACGCCACGAGCATCAAGAGATACGTTTCCTAAGGAGATCCCCGCTCAGCCAGTCTTTCATAACTACCTCCGCGCCTTTTACCATTTCCACCCGAGCTCAACTGTCTCATCGTCGACCGATGAATCCTCAATTACCGTTCCCATCAACCAAGGCGATGTCATCTTGGTGCACTCAGTGCATCCCAACGGCTGGGCCGACGGAACTCTCCTAGCCTCTGGAGCTCGAGGATGGCTCCCAACCAACTATTGTGAGGCTTACGACCATCCGACGATTCGAAATCTCCTGAATGCCCTAACTCATCTTTGGGACCTTGTCCGCGATGGTGAGAATGGCGACTTAGTAACGTTCACCAAGCAGGATTATGTAAGGGGTATGATCGCTGGCGTACGGTACTTTCTGGTAAGCTCCTCTTAAGTTCAAGGGACGTTATTTGAAGCGAAAGACCGCGACTAACCTCGCATCTAGGAAAGAACACAATGTCTAACAAGGGAGGCATCCCTCATCCAGGCTCATGTCGGTTTGCGGCGAATGCGGAAGGGTCTGCTCGGTGACCTGTCATCCCTAGTTAAGACTGCCAAGAAGTTGCAGGAGATTCTCCAAAGTCACGAGTCTCCAGTGCCGGTATTCGAGCTACTGGACGAGCTCGTGCTCAAGTCATTCAAGCTTGTAACGAGAGCAGTCCGCTTCCTTGATATATGGGCACAAGACGCGGTTTCGGTGTCGTTTGACTTCTCGGATGCAGGCAAGAATAGACCTCCGACCCCACCATCTGACTCTGCCGATCCTTCTGTGCAACCGCCGGCCACGTCGAATCAAAACAATGAAGACAGCGCATCCGCGAATGACGATGCATCTCCCGTGTCACAGGCGAGCACCACTGCAACGCGCGAGGAATTAGACAGCGCGAAGACCCAGCCACCACGTAGCCTCAACCGTGCATCTGTCGCCTTCTCTATCCCCTCAGAGTCAGACTCTCCCCAATCACCTCTCCCCCCAGCTCAGCCTCAAGGTCAGGCAAAACGCCTATCTGTTACGCACCGTCTGTCATACACCGGAAAGTCGCAGGGCCTGCGAAAACAAAACCTTGCCTCTGAGCGACTGAATACTGCACACGACTCCTTCCTAGGTTTCATCGGTTCATTTATTGGGTTGCACCTGCAATCCCGCTCATCTGAAGAGCTCACCCTAACAACACAGCAATCAGTCGTCGCTTGCCGTCAACTTCTCACCGTCGTCGAAGAAGTATGGGAACGCGACTCGCGAAGATCCGAACCGCTGGAGCAAGCAAGGGATATGATGTATACGCGACTCACCGAGCTCGTTCAGGCCACGAAGGACATGTTCAGCGCCTCGGAATCTGGCGTAGGTGAGGACGTTGTCATGCCAGACTCTGGAAAACAACTCGTCGCTGCTGCCACGAGCTGTGTGCGTTCCGCAGGCGACTGTGTCACGAAGGCCAGATTTGTGATCGAAAGGATTGGTGACTTCGAGTTTGAGGATACTGGCCTTGGACTTTCAGAGACAATTTTCGAGAAAATTGGCCAGGACGCCCAACCAAAGGTTGAGGTGCCTAAACAGCAAGAGCAGCACATTGAAACCGATAAACCACTTCCTGCACCACCAACATCTGCACGCCAAATCCCACCTCCTTTAGTCATATCAGAGTCAAAACCATTACCAGAAGTCCCGGTTTCATCTCCCTTAGAGAATCAAAGGCTCAGCCTCCAGCCCATCCACCACCCAGCCATTGTTGAGAGCCCCACAGCTGTATCCTTCAGGTCATCAAGGTCTTCCTTACCGCCCCTAAATCAACTTCCTATTCCACACCTCCCTCAACCTAGCGCTTCAGAATATTCGCAGAGCCCGGCAAGCGCCACCCAAAGATTCTTTTCCAAGGCTATAAGAGCAGACAGTGTCAATGCATCCGTCGCAGACTCCAGCAGCACCTATCGGAACAGCATGCGAGGCGAGACGGGCAGCATTATCTCTCAAGCCTCAACCAGAGCGACCACCCCAGATCACTCTCCAGCTAAGAAAGAAAGTTCCCAGACGATATCAAGCAGTTTCGGCAGCGCATCGGAGCTTCGGTCCGTCGGAAGCGAAGACGTGTCGGCCGTTGAAGAGCATCTCTTAGAAACGACTTACGCTCATGAACTGATCTACAATAAGGAGGGTCAAATCTCTGGCGGCTCTCTGCCCGCCCTGGTGGAGCAGCTGACAACTCATGAATCCACTCCGGATGCCATGTTTGTCACCGCCTTCTACCTTACCTTCCGACTCTTTACTACTCCAGTAGACTTCGCCCAGTGTCTCATCGATCGCTTTGATTATGTTGGTGATAGCCAATCAGTAGGAGTGCCGGTTCGGCTACGTGTCTATAACGTATTCAAGGGTTGGATGGAGAGCCACTGGCTTGGCGAGAGCGACTCTGCAGCCCTTGGCATTATCCTCGCTTTTTCGACTGGCAAGCTACGGTCAACACTTCCTGCAGCTGGCAAACGTCTAGCAGAGTTGACTTCCAAGGTCACTGAAGTTCGTGCTGGAGCTCTTGTACCACGCTTAGTGTCATCGCTTGGGAAGACTGGGATTTCCAACACAGTCTTCACCCCTTCTGACAGCAATGTCCCAAACCCTAGCATTACGAAGAGCCAACTAAATGCCCTCAAGAGCAGCAAAGATGGGAAGACGCATTGCAGCATCCTCGACTTCGATCCTCTGGAGCTTGCAAGACAGTTGACCATTATTGAGTCCAAGCTCTTCTGCTCCATCCAACCCGAGGAGCTGTTGGCATCCGAGTGGACGAAGAAGAACGGCTCCAGGGCAGTCAATGTTCGTGCAATGTCAACCCTCTCAACCGACCTTGCAAATCTTGTAGCAGACACAATCCTTCACCTTGAGGATGCAAAGAAAAGAGCTATTATCATCAAGCAATGGGTGAAAGTTTCATCTAAATGCCTAGAACTAAACAACTACGATTCGCTCATGGCGATTATCTGCTCTTTGAACTCTTCAATGGTTTTGCGGCTGAAGAAGACTTGGGAATTGGTATCTGGCAAGACTAAGGCACGTCTTGAGGAACTAAAGACGATCACAGACGTCGGTCGAAACTATGCTGTCCTCCGTCAACGACTCCAGAACCATGTGGCACCCTGCATCCCCTTTGTTGGTATCTATCTTACTGACCTTACTTTCGTTGACGTTGGCAATGGCACGACGCGTCAGCTACCTGGCGAGTCTGGTCGCGAGAGTGTCTCTGTCATCAACTTCGACAAGCATATGAAGACTGCCAAGATCATTGGCCAGCTCCAATCATTCCAGGTTCCATACCGCCTCGCCGCTGTGCCCGAGATGCAAGATTGGATGGAGACACAAATCCAACGTGTCCGGTCAAGCGACCAAGCAAATGTCCAAAGTTACTACCGTCGCTCGCTTCTTCTCGAACCCCGGGATCCGCCACAGGTCGTGAAAGCCACACCGCCTCCTATCGAGAACGCTCTCGAGAAGACTCTCACTGCTGAGTCTCGAATCAACTCGAAGGACCGATTCGAATTCTTAAACTTTCATTTCTCCTCAACAAACTCCGTTAAAGACAAACAATAGACTTGTTCACGCGCTTCAACGCGCTTCAACGCGCGCAACATTTGGATCTCAGGCGAAAGAACATCGAGGTCGGCCTCTCTCTCTTGGATACTACCCACTGCACCTACTGCCCGTAGTTGCGGCATTTATCCCCGCGTGTGGGGTTATTGTATTTTCATACCTACCCTTAGGCATGTCTCAGACGAGCATATCTAATGTTTGTATTTGTTTTGTTTTCTCGTCTCTTTTTGTTTATTGCAATATGTCACGGACGGTCGGATCACGATACCAATGCGCTTGCTTGCTCTTCTCTGTTTCTTGTTCGTCTAGATACCACTGTTAGCGACCTTTTATTTCTTTGGCACTAGTAGGGATGAGCATCGGCACGGCCTTTTTCTCGGATGGTGGTTGCGTTTATCTATAATACCCTTCTTTCCTCTCGGGCCCGATCCCATATCAGCATCAGGGGTCTTGGGGATTGCATAGAGTATGGAGCCTTGGAGTCTGGGAATCGGGACATAAACAAGCCCCGGACTTTCGCTAGTAGGGTTCTGCCTCACTTTTTTCGCTCGTTTGGTTGGAGTTGACGTATGTCGTGGCTGGATCAAAATTCAGGGGTTTCTTTTGGGGTTGGCTGGAACTTTACTAAAGATAAAAGCATGGGTGGGTGTGGTGTAGTGCTTCGGCTTTGTGTGATGATAGTGCATATGGGGATACCAATTTCAATCCCGAAGTAATTAGTCGAATGAACGAGATGTGAGAATTCAACGAGCTTACCTTTGCGCGGTGATGTGAGAACCGCGGAGATTGTTTGATGTTGTTTGTAAAAAGTTGTTTACCGCGGTTCACTTCTTTAATGCATTACATCCCCTTGGTGCACATCATCACACTCCATTAATACTCTGATATTCTTCGCAAAAATCTCCAATCCTCTTCGCTCATGGATATGCATATTCTCTCCTCAAAATTCTGCTCTCTCCCAACACAGCTTCTTTCCTCAGCGGACTTGAACGGGCTATCAAACACAAGAATATGCCCAACCTTACCGGTGTCCTTTAGCATCCACCCCATGGAAGCCAGTGAGCGGCTCAGCTCTCCTAGTTCAGCAAATATTGGCACCTTACGCTGGGCAACGGCTGCTCTAGAAGTAAAAGCACTACGAATATCTCCAGTACAGCAGTGGACTTATTGACTCGCTAATTCGAAGGCACGTTACGATCTAATAAAGAAACGTCATCACGCCCAACCTATCTTTTTTATCCGGACCCGTTGATTCACGCATCAGAATCATCGTAGGGCTACATTATCGCGGGGTATGTTGCCATATTCCTCGCTGCGCTTTTTTCTTCCTTCATGAACTAACCTCGACTTGAATAGGGAATAAAGGAGAGACGTTGTCAACGGTCGCTCCCAGCTGGAAATCTTTTGTTAAATCTAGAAGGGAACAGCTCTTTTGAGTTGATGTTCCTTCAGCAGCAAAACGTCTACTACTTGATTATATGCCTTGGAACTTGAGCCGCAGCGACGAGTACGGAAACCCTTTTTTCTAGCCTCGGGGTGTATATAATCCAATGGATCTTACGATTCAATTTATCTACTTATCCTTCAACCGAGCAATAAGCAACTAGGTAAGTCCTTATAGCTGCTCTCCGCTCTAGATCCAAAAATGCTAACGAAATATAGAGGTCGGACGTAGGCAAAGGCCTTTCTAAGATACTGCAGCTGTGCTAGTCCTGGAATAAAATCCGGAGAACTTCGAAGCAATGTTTGAGAGGACAGGTCACTTGTCTAAATCACCCAGGAGATGTCTTACAAACGTCGCTCTGGCTTCTCTCATCTCTTTTAGCCTCAGGATTATTCCCCTCTACACTTCTCTTATCCCCCGATTCAAGGAATAAAATCTATCACTGGGAAAATGATGGCACGTCGCATCTCCGAAATAAGCCATCACGTTGTTTACTCTGAGAAGTAGAGGAAGTCTTGAAGCCTCCTCAGGCTTACTGTGGGGCAGAAAATGTGGGATCTGCGGGTCAGGACTTAAGCCGGTAAGATAGCATGGGGCGGTTCTTGCGGCAGTGCCTGCTTTTGGCCAACCCTTTGGGCCTTCTAGATCGCTTGGAACTTGCTACATTATGAGCGTCCCGACCTTTTACGCCTACGACACTTCCAGGAGCAGAAACACACACCCATGAGCTCGCGTGGAAGTACCAAGATTTCGCTCCGCCAAAGTCTTGCATTAGACAGGAAAGAAAATGAAAGCAAGACGCAGCATAAGCGGCCTAGGGAATACTCGTTCACTGCTATAGATCTGCTTCTGGGTTCATGATATAGATACCTTCCCGATACCTGTTTCGCTCCCTGCACACGTCTCCTCCTAATTTCAACCTCGCCTAATAGTCTTGCCGGCCCCAGTATACTGCATTGCTACTCGGGAGTTTGGGATAAAGAAGAGTACGAAGTGCTGCATGTCTGGGTGCAGGAACAAGAACCAAAACATTCGCAACAAATGATCTGAAATGTCGGGAACAGGGACACATAGATCCCTGAATGATGTGCTTCCTCTTCAACACCGGTATATGGACACCTTCCTTCCTCTCCATGCGAGTTAAATACTCATGACAACTCCATGATCAGTTCGGCACTAAGGGCGACGTCGACGACTATCTATGGGTGCAAGAACTGAAAAGAAAACCCCCCAATTTCTAGACGTAGGACTAGAGCCAGAACAAAGCCGATATCCAGTCCTTCATGATCCACAACCCGTGACCCTGTATTAGTCTCAGTATGTAAGCAACCACTTCTCCAGCTGGGCGATGAAGAGGACATAACCACCATGACTGCACCACATCTTAGAAAACAATCCCAAAGGCTACATATGAGCATTGTTTTCTCATTCTCCAAAAATGATTCAAGGTGATACGAATGCCCCCTTCCCTGAGACTAGAACTCGAGTGGGGCGGCGATATTGCTGGATATTGGACATTGCCCCTTTCCGAGGACTAAAACTCGGGGAGATACCACCGATGGCTTGACTCAGACTAAGAAAGAGCTTTTTGCTCTTCATTAATATCCATCTGGTGGTGGAGGTAAATCCCGCCACACAAACTTCAGGGGAGAAAAACATTGTTGGAGAGACTTCACATGCAACTGGCGTCTCAATAAAAATACTCGGTTTCATCATGTATGTCTCTCCTCAACTACGGACTAAAATTGTTTGTCTCGGTTCCTTCATACAATAAAACAACAACATCCAAACTTCTAATATCTAGAGGCTTCCAGAAAAAATGTTTCCGCCTCAGAACTATAGCTTGTGGAGGCCAAAGAACCATTCGAGAAGGATTTTATGGGACTATAGCATTGCCCCAAACAAGCCTGATAATCCACCTTGTATTATAGTACTTAATGTTCATCTCAACGTCTCTCTATTAGACGAAAAAAGATTTAGCGGGCCACTGGTGGCAGCCAGAAGCCGAAAGAGACTTTCCGAATGGCTGCCTGGATGTTGTGTGCGGTGATAAAGATCCTTCCTCAAGATAGCAATATCTAGAGCTGTAGAATAAATAATTGGAACCTCTACCGCCCGATAGTATAAACTACAACCACTGCCGCTGACGTCTGGCTGTCTGCATGGACTAAAAAAATAAAATATCATAGGCATGGGCATGTGGCTGGTTGTCTAAACTCAAAGCTACGCCACGGAACCCTAAGGCACTAAAAATCGTATCCTACTTCTGTTATGTGTGATTACTACCTGCTGTTTAGAATAAAAGAGACTAATAGCGTCTATAACGTCTTCTCTTCCCGGACCAAAACTCATTACCTCAAGCCACTATGCCCCGTGGGTGCAATAAATGTATATCAAACGAATTCATGTTCGTTCCTGGATAAAACTGCTACGGAACTAGATGATGGTCCTAAAACCACAATTCACACTCAATATGCTCTGCCTGTTCTAGACTGATATGAAATCAACAATCCTGACATACATGGCACCCAAAAATGGGACTGACACGAGTATGTGCTTGCTGCGGTCAAAAAAAAGGACCGACGCACAGTACGGCCTCCCGTCTTCTAAGGCCAGCCGCGCAATAAGATTGTGGATGAAAGCATGCATGTGGGATGAAATGCGCAAGCTCTGTCAATATGAATAGAATGGAAAAAGGGGAACGCTGTGAAAATGCTAAATCACGGAAGTAAAAAAGGACTGTCCTTCAGGTCAATATGGACATATGGGGGGTGGAGGGAGTGAAGGAGGGTAGGTTGATGAAGGGGCTGGCTTTCAGTAGCGATGGAGAGCATCCTGAGGATTAGGTGATGCGGAGATGAATCTCTTCGGACCCCACGGCTGTCTAATCTAGAGGCATTGGTGGGACAAGATGATATCATTTGCATTTCCATAATTTCCAGCCTTTCGCCATGTTCCCTATAGCTACTCAGCGAAACCTTCATCCCATCCGTCTCACCAAAAAGGTAATTACGCCATCCTTTTGATATGCAGTTCCCCTCTCTATCTCTCACCCCACCACCCACCACATGCATCAATCTATTGATCCTCGACGATGGTAGTGTGCAGACCCTTGGGGTCCTTGACGTTGACGGCTTGGACGTACGAGTATAGCTTCTCCTTGGCACCCTCCTCATCGTTACGCTTTCGGGAGATGCGGACTCGGAGACGGAACGGGACGCCCTTGATGCCGGCTTCCCAGACCTTCTTGTTGAGTTGGGGGTCTAGTCGGACGTCTTTGGTGCCCTGCATGTAGTCGTAAGCTATCATTAATCGGTGATGTGACGGTTAAGTACTGGGAGTTGGTGATACACTAGAGAAGAGAAAAACATACCATAGCCTTCTCAGCGAAAGCACGGATCTCCTTGATCGCCCTCGGGGCCCTCTTCTTGAAGCTGACACCATGAACCTGTCAATCCCCAACCGTATTAGCCATATGTTCGAATTCAGTCTTCCGCCCGATACCCGCACACCACCACGTCTTCCTACCCACCCAATGCCGCATCCTGGCCAATAGTGGCGTCAGGACTGCTGAGACACGGGCGTGAAGGAGTGGTGTTGTGTGAGCCATCTCTGGACTTCACAAAACCGAATCAACATACTCGTTTGTGTAGATGTATCGTGTATTCGCGCGCGACGACGTCGGCGATGGCGCTGCGTCCGGTCTTGCCGGCTGGCTTCTTGCCGCTGCTCTTAGCGTTTGGCATTTCTGTTCACCTTTTCGTCAGCGATCTCTCCCAGCACAGAACAGAAGCGAAGGAGGGAAGGATGGAGGGAACCCAACAGTGGAAGATATCTAAGAGTGACTGAAGGGAGAATCATCTTACCGAATGGATTCTTCGGGGGTGGATGGCTGGTCGAGGAATTTCCGAGGTGCGGCTTGCAGTTACAGAGTTCGACGATGCGGGTTTCTGTGTGGGTTTGCAATTCGGTTAAGTCTTGGCAGAATAATCCCACGCACAGACCCCCACAAAATGGATCATTAGTCAGCATGAGATACTTTGCCCTCAAATTTAGAAAATTTCATGTTTTTCTCATTAGGGTATTCTAGGAATGCTTTATGCTGAGGATAAGTACAACCTAATCACCCAAGTCCTCGTTTTTCCATCCAAGCCATGAATCATGCATCCAACGCTATGATATGCCCACTTTTGTGCCTGAACCGGTTGCACATATGAAGGTTATCGATGTCCAGGCAGTTCAATATCGTTGTCGTCGACGTCAGCATCTCCTTCATCATTATCCTCTTCATCATCCCCGCTCTCGTCGGTCGAGCTCCCCGACTCTTCGTCCTCATCATTCTCTTCCCCGCCAGACAAAAACCTATCCACTCTTGCGCCATCAGTACCCCAAAACTCGAGGCCTTGATCATCACGATCTTCTTCTGTAAGATCGAGCCTTGGGATGCTGTCAATTGAAGGGTTTAGGTAGTTGCCTAGGGGAGATAACGACCTCCTGAACCGCTCGAAGACATATTGTGGAAGTGAAGGCTGCCACACGGTTGACCCATCCGTCGCCTGGCCTTCGGGACGTTCTTCTCCAAGATCGATAATTGGCACTCTCTCTGTTGGGACTTCACCGGTTGGATTGAGGTAATTCCGGAATGGCTCGAAAGATCTACTAACCCGCTCTAGCAACTCGTAAGGATCCGGCATCTGGGGCATTTGAGGAAGAGGTGGTAACTGAGGCATACCCCGGAACTGAGGCATTTGAGGCATTTGAGGCATTTGCGGCATCTGTGGCATCTGCGGCATTCCTGGAAATTGAGGCATTTGGAAGGGAAAAGAAGGAAGTTGGTCTGGCAGCCACGTTTCTTCGGGTTGGTCAGGTTGAAAATAATATCGAGGTGAGCGGAGAGGTTGTGAGGATGGGGAGGTTGCGCTGGCTGGTGACTGTGCCCCTGAGTTTGCGTCCACTGACAGGAGCGCATTTGCGGCTTGCTCACTCTCCGGTCCGTTGAGAATTCGAAGCTCGTTGGTATTGTAGGAATCGCATTCGCCGCATTTGTTTCCAAGCCAATGATACTTGACGGAAGACTTCGCAGAGCAGTCATTGCACTGAATGACAGCCCTCGTGTTGGCAAACTGCTCTGGCATTGGTTGACTCTCGATTGCGTGGGTCAATTTGCGCCATTGCAGTTCCATGTTTACCGCGCTCTTTTTGCACATAGGGCACTTGTATGCTGTCTCCATGTACAGATTGTAGCATTCCTTGTGGAGGTAATGGCCACATGGCATGGAGGCTACGGCGCTGGAGGAGTTGAAGAGATACTCACCGCATATGGGACAATCGCAGTCGGTAGCCCGTTCGATGCATTTATGGGAGGTAGCAAAGGCGATGGAAATGCAGACATTGCATTTCTTAGGTCATGTTAGCTTGTCGTCAAAATTCTGCGAGATATCATCCTACCTTGCAGTGGACGTAATCTTTCCCAACGCCCTCGCCTCTTCTGCAGATTCCACAATCGATGCAATGGTATATCTTCTTGCTGCTGTTGTCATCCCACAGCTTGCAAATCTCGCAGTAGTACCACGCGGCTCGTGTTCCGCATTCAACGCAATTCTCGCCCGCCGTCTGAGGCGTTCCACACACCATGCAGAGCATATTCTGAGTCTTCCTCCGATTCAGGTTGTGGTCCTCTACCGCATCGTGGCAATGCCGACATGTGTACCATCTTCTGCACGCGTAGCACTGGACCTTTACATTGCGCTTGTAGTGCTGACATCCCAGCGACGAGCCGTCCTCGGCCGTATCAAAATCCTCGTCCTCCCCATTATGATCCATGGTGGAATGCGGCTTCCGGATTCGATAGGTTGGGTTGGTGTCGCCTGGTCGCAGGCTAAACGGATTCTCAGGGTCAACATCGGAAGCAATTGAGATGGGCGACGAGATATGCACCTCTGAGAATATCGACTGTGCAGACGTCGGAGTAAACGGGCGGTCGTTCGAAATGAAGCTGTTTGGTGACTGCGGACGGAGAAGATTGTAGCGCTCCGTCATCAGGTTATGCATTAAACGGGCCTTGTCCTCGTCTGGGACTTTCATATCCCTGATCTCGTGCATGCGGGCCCTGAGATGGCGCATCCCGTCGTCTGCAGGCAGCAGCTCCGCCATAGTTGCAGCATGTTGGGGTTGCAGTCCCGCCGCGGCGCCTGAGCCTGTGCTTTGTACGCTGGCAGCGACAGACGAGGGCGAGAGTGGCGGGTCCAGGTCGAGTGGACGGAAGTGAGTATCGAGAGCTTGCGAGGGGTTTTGCGACATGCCTAGCTCCGGGCGAATGTCGATGGGGTTGCTGGGTGCTGTTGGCTGTCTGTCCGATAAGCTTAATGATCTGTCATGCGGCCTTCCGTCATCGTCATCGCGGCCTTCCTCGCCATCGACAACCGCAGACTGCTGACGGCGAATGAGAGGCGAGAGCCGTCGAAAACGGTGAATTACTGCGGCCGCGTGCTGCCCGTCCGTCTGTGAATCCCCACCTCGCGCAGCAGTCGCATCGTGATCCAGGCCGTCGGCGGGCGCTGGTGCAGTTACAGACTCCGAATTGGCATGTGAAAGTGCCTCGATGTCACTCTGATAATGTTCGGGGGGCGGAACGGCGCCTGAAAAGCGACGCGCCTGGCGGACAACGGGGTCAATGATAAACGAGGATATCAAACTGCTCATGGGGAAATTTACTGCCAGGGAGAGGGACGAGGGAGGGAAGAAGTCTCGTGGCCAAACAAGAAAAGGTTTGTACCTCTTTCTTGTACCCCGGCAGTGACCGCATGCTCACGAGTCCAAAACGCCACAATTTAGCCTCGACGGCCATCTTGACCGAGACAATCAAAACAACACACAGCTTCACTGCGCATCCGAGTCATTTGCTAGCTTATTTTCGGCCCATGTGCGCTCGAACAGGCAGCTTGAACTCACCGCTATCCGAAAATCACCTGCAAGCAAGCATTACCGGATCAGGAAATCTGCCACTCGATACGGAGGCGGTAAAGCGGATGTCTCGTAGTAACTTTCTAGAAGACGAAAATTGCAATTCCACTGTGTATCCTCTCCCTTACCTAGGCCTCGTCCAATGTCCATATTATCCGAACCCTTAAAAATAACTATTCCACAAGGCCCTGCACTTTCTGAAGACCCAGCGCTATGACGGCTCAGGCTAGCTCACGCTGGGCTCGTATGATCAACCCAAAAATGTTAAGAGCACGATTGCATTCAATTCTATGGTAGCAGGCTTACATTTTGTTTCCACGATTCCCTTCATCTCTATTTGTCCTCATCTCAGACTCCTCCTCCCTCCGTCTCTCTGGTAACCCCTCAACCCCTTTCCCCCAAGCCCCAGCCCTCTTACCCCACCTCATAGTCCCCCAAATATGTGTCCAATTTATTTTCGGCGGTGCATCACTCACACTCCGAAAGGGACTCGCTCCACACTGGAAGATATCTCTTTGAGGATCTACTTGGGATTCAGATGGGTCGAGGATGTGGGCATCTGAGACCGTGGACGCGGCTCCTTGGTCAGATTTCGGCACGACTGGCACTTTTGAGGAAGCAGTTGTGGGAATTGGAGCAGACGGTGGAGAGCGCTCCCAATGCCTAGACTCTAGTGGCAAAGGTCTCCACCATGCTTTAACACCTCTGTCTCTGTCTCCCGCTCCCTCCACTGTTGTTTGACCCCTGTCCCACCACCGCGCACTACACATCTCCCAAATCCGACTCTGTGCTCTCTTAACTGCAAAATGCTCATCCCCCCCCGTCAAGCCTATGATGTTTGCGAAATCAGGCGCCTTAACATTTTCCGGACCTGGTCTTCTTTCATCTGTGAAGCTTGATCCTGGGCGACGAAGGCGGTTGGGTGGGTCGCCTTCCAGAGCATCGTCAGACAGACTCAGGGAATAGGAGGAAACGTTAGGTCGGAAGGGAGATGTGAGGTCTTGGTGGATCTCGGAGTATGTCTCTGGGTGTGTCACGTCGTTCGTTAGAAGATCTTCAGCAACCTTGGGCCCCACTGAAATTTGAGGAGTTGGGGATTGTATCTCTGGGAAGAATAGTTGGTCTGGCGGCGCGGATGCTGTCATTAGCAATCTACACTTGGCCTCGTAAAGGGCGTCGAGAAGCGTGATGAATCGTCTTGCCTCATTCTTTTTCAGGAACGTCAGAATCGGGACGTCAGTCAGAATTATGGTATGGTATGTGGAAGCGAGGGTAATATAGTCTGCAGGGCCGAGGACGGCACCGCATAGTTCAGCGAAGGTGAAGAGTGCGACATAGTTGTGTTGACGTGGGATGGTGATTTTGCGTCCATAGACTGTTATCGTGGAGGGTGTCCATTCAATAGAGAGGATATCGGATAACCGCGATTTTGCTTGGTACAGTGCTGGATTGGGAGTTGAGGAGAGGTTTGAAAGAGTAGATGGGTCCGCCACAGATGCTGGCAAGACAAGATAGTGCATTGGAAGGACGGAAGATGACGTTGGTTCGGTCTCTACGTCAAGTCCTGGTGACCAGGTTGTATGTAAACTTGGTTTGGACAATTCCTCCTGTAAACTAGATGGGGTAGCGAGATCCCGTGATATATCTTCCTCTTCGGACATCCTTCGATAATCGCTCTTCCCTTCCATCTCCCAGATCTCACATCGCGCTCTTAACACCTCCAAGAACTGAGCAAATTCTCCTCTCTGTCCCGGTCGATCGTCCGGCATAACTACACCTCCCAGTCCAAGACTCCAGCCCAATCTACTTAGTCTTTGAGCAGGCCGCGCAAACTCCATTCCTGCTGCCTTTGCAAGCTCTTCAGGCATTCGGTTACTCGTGGCGATGAGGACACCACCGAGCTGGAAGAAGCTCGTCATAAGATTGGAAAGTATCTTTGACGATGTACGATCGGGCAGTTGAAACTCGTCGAGGAAAAGTATCGGAGATGTTTGAACGAGGTCTCGTGCAAGCCATAGCAGGGAGTGTTCGTCTTGTGCACTGCCGGGACTGGTGGTAGAGCGAGATATCCGCAGTGACTCCAGGCGTGAGAAAGTGTTAAGCATGAACGTACTAAAATGCCACCGTCTCTTCTTTCGGCTTGGAAGACAGTCTGCGAACAAATCTATCAACATTGACTTTCCCGTTCCCACGTCGCCGTGCAGCATCAACCCCTTAGGGCTGGAGAGATTCAGGGCCGCTTCGTGGCTAGTGAGAATACGGGTCAACGCGAGAGAGTCTCTCTGTTCCTTTTTCATAAGAAGAGATTTCCAGATTCCCCCTCTGCCAATGCCATTTGGAGTAGATGGAGCAGTTAATGAAGAGACATTTTGACTTGGGTTGACAGTACGGCTTAACTGCTGGAGGCGATGGGAGTATTCTTGACTTGGCTCATAATCTATCAAGTTTTCGTAGAGGTTTTGCAGGTGGAGTGCTAGATATCATGTCAGCATTGGTCGCTTGCTTGGCTTCGATCTATCATGAAATGATCGACGTCACCTAAACGATGCTGTGCGGGATCTGGTTTGATCCTGTTTGTGGCTATAAGGCTGCGGTAGAGGATGAGTGGGTTTGTGATCGTGACGCCGGCTGTATTGGGAGGCATATGGAATCTGGCGATGGACGAGTAGTTGCCGGTATTGACAAGAGGTTCGAAGGTCGAAGGATGATTGATGAAAGAGATCTGCGCTAATCCCAATCAGTCTTAGACGCAAACAGGTCTGCAATCTCAAGATGATAAACTCCTGCATATGGGAGGGGTTGTACGAGGGGGACAACCAAAAAGAAGAAAGGGATAGGACGTGTAGTGATGGAGAATTCCTTATAGGTATCTTAACGCTTGAGGATGTCTGGAAACATAATTGTCGTGGTGAGTGCGACTATTTTTAAATATTCCCAGCTCCAGGCGCCCATGCCTCTCCTATCCTCTTTACTTCCTGAATGAATTTCCGGCTTGTAATTTGTGTCGAACCAACTCTTTGCTCGGCATCTGCCGTCAGCGGTGAGTGCTCATCGGGATTGTAAAACGGATTTCTCAATAGCATGATATACGCTGTCTGCAACGCCCTAAAAGCCTATTCCTCATAAGCCTTGAATAAAGGACTGAAGGTCAGGGGTACTTACTGGCTTCATATCTGAATCTCGAATTCCCACAGCAGTCGTACTTTTACTGTCCAGGGCAGTTGCTGGTCTCCCCTCCATGTCCACCACAATAACAAGTTTGACACCGGTGTTGGTCAACCAGCCATACATAGCTAATCGCTCATCGACAGCCTGAAGTAGGCCGAAATCTTGGTCTACCGTCTTGTGAGGCAGACGCGCCTCGAATATGTCAAGACATGAAGAGAGAAGAAATTGGAATTCAAGCGGCGCTCGCTCTTCTGGAGGAAACAACGAGATATGAAGGGGATTATTCTGGGCGAGGATGAGCTTTACTCAACGCGACACTTGGATTCCAAAGGAAGTCTACTCACGTGCTTTCCTATGACCCCTATGCAAGCGATGGATGGCGCTCTGTTCGTCATTTCCCAAAGTCGATCAGTACGATCTGAATTTCGAGCTCTGCTAATTGTCGCTGTAGACGGCAGGTTTGAAGCGCGCCAGGATCTATTTGCTCTGTTTTTTTATGATGGATTAGCCGATGCTTGCTGACAATGGTGATGGTGAAGGCCGACGGTTTTGGTGAAGGTGCTTTCTGACCAACCAGAGGCGGCTTAAATAAGCAGAGCTCGGCAAGTATCCTCGACATCACCAGTCGCAACCACCAGCCTCCACCATTGCCACGGCGACCCACTCCCTTTCTTCTCCGTTCACTGCAGCTCTCCTTTGCCGTTGTCGCAAGCATGTTGTCGACAACAAGGTCTGCGGCCTCAATGGCGCTACGAGGTCCGTTTCCGTCCTCATACGATTGCCTTTGTCCCGGAGCTAATACTTTGGACAGCCAAACCCTCAACGACCCTGGTCGCATATCGCGCGGGCACCGCTGCCTTCATATCGTCTACCTCGCCTAACTCCGCTACGCCATCGCAGAAATCTGGTCTCACTACCGGTGGACCAGGCACTCCGCTCCCAATGAGCAAGATGCAGACCGATATACCATTGCCGAGTCAGCAGCCAAAGAAGGGAGCCATGCAATACGCTTTGTATGTCGCAATTCTCACTATTCGGACTGGATGTGTTTCAATGGCTGTGGGATATGAGGTGGAGGACGTAATCGCTGATACACAGTTTCCAGGACCACACTCGACCAAATCGCCAACTGGGCCCGCCAAAGCTCACTCTGGCCGATGACTTTTGGTCTCGCCTGCTGCGCCGTCGAAATGATGCACCTTTCTGCACCTCGCTACGACCAAGATCGACTCGGAATAATCTTCCGTGCTTCCCCTCGACAGTCAGACGTCATGATTGTGGCGGGAACTCTCACCAACAAGATGGCCCCGGCGCTACGACAAGTTTACGACCAGATGCCTGATCCTCGGTGGGTTATTTCAATGGGCAGCTGCGCGAACGGCGGTGGTTACTACCACTACAGTTACTCGGTCACAAGAGGGTGCGACAGGATCGTGCCGGTGGATATTTACGTTCCGGGATGCCCTCCTACGTCAGAAGCGCTGATGTATGGCATCTTCCAGCTACAGAAGAAGATGAGACATACGAAGATCACAAGGATGTGGTATAGGAAGTAGATGAATCCGGTGGTTTAGTCAACAGTGTTTACTAACCCGATGAGTTATTGGAAAGCTCACACCTGTACAAATTGATCTTTACATAGTTCATTCTAAAGTTCTCGGTCTCGTTTGACAAGGCCCAATCATTATCGGCCGAAATTTGCATCGCGATCAGACATCGTTCGCAGCAAGCACCTTCGAGGGAACAGAAAATGCATCAGAATGCTGCGGAAGAATTTTATTCCCTCTAGCGACTACCTCATTTGGTTCCTCGAGGCTTGCGTTCTTGACTATTGGGGTTTGACGGACCACAGCCTCTCCTTCCTGATCAGCTGCTTGTCTTGGACACCCTTCACAACAGTGTTTGATTGTTTCTCCATCGTGTCGACTCCAAATCCTTCGTCACTTACCCGCTGGTTATAGGGAAACTAAACACCAACAGCTTTAACTTTCTCATGGAGCCAATACTATACCCCCATAGAGAACGCCGAAACGCAAAAGAGTTCTGGATCAAACTTCTCGTCCATTTCACAGAGAAAGCTGCATTTTGTCATCTCTTGAACATCGGCGGAGATTCTCTCACCACCTCTAGAGACATCTTTTCTGCGCCACTAGCCCCTTCGTTATTATTGTTTAGTATGCTCTCGCCCTCTTCGTAATCGTGATGTTTTCCCTCTACCTTGTATTCACGAGAAGATTTAATGGTTTGAGGATGTTTTAAGTGCCTTCGGGTGGCTATTTAAGACCGTAGCTAAAGCACAAGAGCCTGTGTTTTTAGCACTTCCAATGGCCGCTAAACCTATGAGACTGTCTCCTAGATAGACAGCCAAAAGGCTCGGCACGACCCTAGTTGCCCCTGTATTGCATCCTCAATCCATCAGGACCGCATATTTTTATTCACATCGGATGATTTGCGATGCGGGTCACGCTTGTAGACCAACAAGTCTTCGAATTAGTGTACTCTGGAATCCTTACACCTATTTTACTAATTGAAATCCTTTTTGGGTTCCCAATTTCAGCCACTTGCCCCCGAAGCCCCCTGTTCTGCAAGATCACGACTAGAAACAATGGTAATCCCTTTCCACGGTGCTTCTTCGGTCCCTCTCACAGTTCCACAAAATCCGGGCATCCTGATTTCCGCCGATTTCAAATGGAGCTATCCAGTTTTCCTTGTTGTCATGCTATTCATATATCAGAAAGGATTTATCTAATTTTCGGAGACTTCTGGACGAAGTTGTCCTATCGTGATACAGAGATAGCTTTCGTGTCCTATAACCCTCTGTTCTTGTTGTTCAATATCCTATCCTGTGGAATAGCAACTCCGCTCGATTTCCTTATCAGAGAGGGATAAGATTTATTGAGTGTAGCAGTTTGCCATAGTGGTCGCGATGCATATGTTGCCCTGTTGTGGTTGGACTATTACTTGGATCTCCCTGATTTCTCGCCAGTCTCCTTTTCGGACCATGAATTCTTCCTTTCATCGTCATACTGTACATTGAAGATCAAATTTCATTACTAAACTGATGGCCCAACAATACAGCCTACCTAATGTTGTGGGTTGATCTTATTTTGCAATGGATCTAGTGGCTTGCATAAAAGTTTGTGTGGTTGGAATAATGTGAGGTAGGGACATACTCTGGAATTACCAATATATTGCCAGAAGAGAACAATACGGGTTTGAAAGGCCTCTGTCATGATACTACTAAAACAAATCATGATAAATGCTCATACAAGTTTGGCCCAGGATCCACATTCCCAAAATGGAAAAGCGACGAAGCATCTTCACACTTACTGCCCAATTATTCGATGGTCTTTCTTTCATCCTCCACCGACACTGCTTAGACTTTCACCTACCATCATGAGAATCCAAAAAGGCGGTCTCATAGGCCCCGACATCACGGCCCTCCTTCAAGACCACGTTAATGATATGCGGTCAGCAACCCCGGCGGAGAGCTGTCACGTATTGGATATCAACAATCTCAAAATCCCCTCGGTTACGTTCTCTTCCGCCCGCACGGAAGAGGAAAAGCTGAAAGAATGTTGCGCATTGAAAGAGCTAGGTACTCGCCATGAATATTACCAATCGCCATTGAACATCTACTTACGGCCCATGTGAGCAGCACCTCATCATGAGGAAATTATATCCATGCGTACGGCTTCAGCATATTTGAGAAAGAGGGTTGCTCGAGATATGAGTCGATTTTTAATTGTGGAAACGAGGAAGAGAGGGTATAAGAGATTGAGTCTTGAGACTAGCTCAGGTGAGAATTGGAAGGGGGCAAGGAATATGTATGCGTCAGTGGGGTTTACGAGGTGTGCGCCGTTTGCGCCAATAGGGAGGATAACACGAGTTGTTTTATGAGTACGGGGTTATGACCCCATATTTCCTCCACAGCAAATTGGCAATTCTGATGGAACATAGTAAAGTTCAACCCACAACGTAATAGCCTCACATCTCTCTAGCTATAGTATGAAGATGAGCGCCAATACGCGATGAGAATATGGTTGAGCATAGACTTTACTGCAGCAGACTTTCTGGAGCCGTGGATAAATTAGGTCCACATCCTTCATTCTCGTTCCCGCAAACTTCGAGAGCACGATTTCTTCTTCCAAAGGCACTATTTCTTAGACAAACTGTCTTAATCCCTAGCCCCTTCAGCAAGCATCACTGCTAAATCAATCGCTTCCTTAATATCTGCCGTCCCAGCACTACACAAGGTATCCAGTTCGGCATCCAATTCTCGCTCTGCAAAGCGGTCTCGCCGCCTGCCCAAAGCCATATTTGCGTAAATCATTTAGCAGACTAGTACGGCACAGGTTCCAACCACTCCCAAATCTTTACCGTCTTTATTGGGATTAAAAGCAAACCAGTGCAGGAATCCGTGTGTGCTTTTCACTTTGTTGAATATATATCTTCAAGAAAGAGACAGATTCTCGACCTCCTACCGCACCTAATCGAACGGCGAAATCGTCCACAACGGCACGACTTCCAGCTCGATATCCACATGGTCCGCTACGATATCGAATAAGGAATTATCCCATCCATCACTTTGCTTTGGCAGTGTACCTATCTTGGTTAGTCTCCAAAGATGCTTAATCCTAGATTGCGGCAACTTACCGTTCCATCGATAAACATCAAACTCATTCTCGGTTCCAGACCTCTGCCACGCGATCCACTGCTCTGCATTATCCCAACCAAACATCCTCAAAACTGCCCTCTCATTCGCTTCATCCCACACAAACCGCCAACTCGTCCACGACACAACCGTGGTTCCCGCAGGCCAATAATGGGTCACTCCAGGTCCAATATCGATCGTAAACTGCAGCAAAGGGGTTCCTGACGCCTTTGGCGGCTTCTTATCGTAGTATAAAACGAGCTCTGTGCTGTTACGGTCGGAATGGATTGCTAATTCATAGAGCTGGGTATGGTTTTCCCAGGACCAAGTGGTAGCCCAGGGGTTACCGGAAGGGTAGATGTGGTAGGCCTCGTGTAACTTCCTATTCGTGTCTATGTAGACGTTTGTGGTCAGGCCGGTAGATCCGGTTCGTGGGACTATCGTGCGACCATTGATTCTGTCATCGTTACTGGGGACGTGAGTTGGTTGAACGAAGAGTGAGAAAGTTTAGGGACACGCACGAGACTACGCGGAGAGCGTAAGGAGGCTTCCAGTAGGACGTGTCTGCCGGTGCGGCAGTTGCATTCGACAAGCTAATCCATGTGACCAGAAGGGAGCAAAGTGTAAATATGTTCCATAATGAGTGGAGAGCAGAGAGCATCTTTGAATTGGGTCTGAAGTAGGTGGTGCGGACGGAATTGAGAATGCGAACATTGAAACGTTTATATTTGCGAGCTACCCACCTCTTCAGATCTACGCAACGCTACCAGGGACTGAATATATGACATGCCTACCCGATGTGGTATTCAATCTACATATATTGCATGCTGCCCCGGAACGGCTCCCGGAAGCGAGAACGCGAGATCAAAACCTACATCGTATTCAGGGAAGACCATACAGAGGAAGTTCACTCTGTCATCACTTCAGGCTTCTCAGAGTGATTGAGTAGAGAGTGCCGCGTTACGCAACTTCGCAATTACATTAACCGTCGGAGAAAATTGAGTGGTTTCCATGATGTTAGCCTATTAGGCGCGAAAGGCGAGATAATTAATGGATGAGATGGGGAAATGTGATCATGTTCACACCAAGCGATCTGGATGGGAGCACCCAAGCATGTAGGTCCACGAAGTCTGGGCAGGCAAAGCTTATGACAGGAAGCAGAATTGACAGTAGTTTGGTTGATGACAAAGTAATAAGAGTGTATGGTTCAAAGGAAAAAGACCTGGACGAAATGATGAATTGCAGAGGAGGGGTGTCCTAAACGTATCTGGTGGGGTTGAGACGAACACCAACACCCCCTTAGATTAGCACAAGAAGTTCCTTCTTTAACCCTATATTTGCGTTAACCTCTCCTAATTTTGATCCACAAGGAAGCCGTGAGTCTTGCGAACGAAGACCTGTTTGCTAATGTCACCTAGAGATGTTAATGTACAAATATATCTTTTTCGCCTCCTGAGGAGACCGCTCCCTGCCTAAACACCGGTGCATCCCCAAGGATCCAAAACTAAAATCAAAAGAAAATACCAAAATATAGACATGCCTAGCTCTAACAAGGCCAAAAGCTGAACGAGGAAACTTGGGGATCTAGAAAGCCGTGGATGTGGACGCAGATATGGGGTTTAACGTCAAAACATAAAAATAGAGAGAGATTTTTGGGTTTGTGACCATTGAACTTAGGTATATTCGCTTTGCCTAAACTAATTCTAATATGAGAATTTCCAACATGAGAATTTCCAACATATCCAGGGTACCTTGAAACAATCCGCGGGGTCTTGAAATCATGTTGCTTCGACGTTAATCTGGTGGTCTGCAGTGACATCTTCGAGCCGCAAGTTGCAGATGGACGAGTCGAAGTACAGCGGGAGAGTCACTCGTCGGGGTTGCAGCTTGATTGTGTCTACTCCCTCGAAACTGGCGTTGGTTTCTGTATCTAGTGCAGCTTCGAGGTCATCTTGACCTTTTTCTTGTTAATTACTCAGTGTAGCAACGCAATGGTCATTGCGCCTATACCTTGGTACCAAGCTCCTTGAGCATTCTGGAAAAGAACGCAGCAGAGTGAATCTCGATAATGAATTCCAGCAATTGTTGCAATGAGTGTCATGATTCCGAATATAATGGCTAAGGTTGCTTCCGTTGTCATTGTATATGTCGGTAGAATAGGCGAATGTCGAGGATGCGAAAACTGGCCACGGGAGCCGTGGTTATTATTGCGACAAAGAGAACAAGGCTGGTCAAGGACTCAGTTCAAATAACCCAATGTAAGAAACCTCCAGTG
This sequence comes from Lindgomyces ingoldianus, assembly GCF_010093535.1. NCBI lineage: Eukaryota > Fungi > Ascomycota > Dothideomycetes > Pleosporales > Lindgomycetaceae > Lindgomyces > Lindgomyces ingoldianus. The sequence goes on from NW_022985174.1 coordinate 163,718, forward strand.
TGACGATGGCCGTTAGGCAAATAGATACTATTGGTTCATGCCTCTCAGTCTTTTTACCCCACCCAGCCGTTCAATGACTGGAAAACGGGTGTCGTACGAGTATTACTGGTGGAAAGGATGGGGTTCCTGGTGGTGATTGCGGCTGTGTAAACGTTTCTAGATGTGCCTGCGCTTGCCCGTCGGCACCAAGGCATCCTGGCAGGATAAGATTCGACCACGCTTGCAGGCTGGATGACTGATTTGTTTCTGCTCTGTAGCGTGGAGAGATTTTGGATTCAACAAAGCTGCTTCTCTGATCCTATTAGCCTCTCCGGCATCAGCCCAAGGTATTTCACGGGTCAACCTGTCGCCTCCTGCCGTGAATCTGATAATTGTTCACCCCAGCTACCGGTTCCACTGCAATATACTGCTTCTGCGAGCTAACAAACCCTTTCTGCTCCCCGCCGAATAGTGTTGAGTTTTGGATGAAAGTTGCGGGGCGCTAAAGCGAGATTGGAGCGCGCAGCTCAGCGGCACATTTAATCCACAGAATTCTTAGTGTTTTTGCAAAATTTACAAACCTGCTCTGTACAGCAGCATCTCTTTCTAATATAGAATATAGAGGTTTAGTATTATATGGAGAAGAGCTTATAGGGCTAGAGGTATTCTCTTTATTAAGAAATATATTTGCGTTGCTGAGATATGAAAGAAAATGTGTCGCGGGAAATGCAAATCTCACAGAGCGCCAAGAATTCCGCTGATTCTTTGCATACGCTAAATCGAAAACAGGGGGACTTGCGGCGGCCGGTTTAAGGGTATTCCGATTCAGCCTAGTCAAATATTGCAAGGATTCCTTCAACCCACAATCCTGATGCCTTTGGAAGTCTCCAACCCTTAGTACGTTCAATATTGAACAGCATCGAACAGCTTCTAAGTTTTTGACGACTATGCTGCTTAACTACGGGACTGAAATGGTAACTTAAAAGCTAGGAGAGTTATACTACTCGCTATCTGGGGAGGTCGCGAGTAGGATGCAAATTTCTAAAATCAGGCACGCTTCAGCATGACTGTTGGGACAGTGACCAATTTTTGGAGAATTCTTGTAATATGATATTGGCTCTAGACATAATTTCAGCAACATACTCAACAAGAAGAGGCAGATAGTGCAGCTAGTCTCTGTGAACATCCTTGAGTCTCGAGAAATACGCTTCTTTTTTACTAATCTAAATTCACCTCTTCCCTCACCCCCAGGACGACAGATTCCGAGATTAATATATCCATATTTCACTCTACCATCCATATCTAACACCAATCTTTATCCCTTAAGTCTCCTTCCGCCCCAGTCTCAGCACTCGGCATCGTCACTCTCTGCATAGAAAGACCCCAGGGCGGAAGCTCCACAAATTAACGTGGAAGAAATGCGATATAGTGGAACAGCAGCCGTCGACTTGACATCGGTGTTTCCTACAGCAGATTCAGCATCTGTTGGCTTATTCCTGTCTTTTGATGGCTCTACCAATTACGCACGTGCCAAGGAAGAATGAACTATGCAACTAACCTAGTCCCTGGAATGAATACCGAATGTAGAGACAAGTAAGGCGAGAATGGCGAGAATTAAGGTTGAAATTCTGAAGATTATTACTGGAGTCGTGTCTGGATAACCGCGGAGTTGGGCATGCCGATATCCTGTACATTTTAACGGTGATTGCTATCGAATAATTTTTCCCTTGGGATATTCATAGCTCTTAGCGCAAATGATACTTGAATGTTAATTGTATTTCAACGATGATATACGGGGACTCGCTTGAAAATGGACAAACTCGTTGAGTGAAAGAGGACCTTCAAGAAATGGGCGCAATTGAGACGAGCGAGTGACGAAATATGAATGGTGAGGTTAAGAGGGATGGGGGGTGCGATGTGCTTAATATGCGTTACTCAAGCTCACAGGGAAGCAGTGGCAGATCTTAAGAACTGAAGACTTGCGTGTGATAGCTATATGCCCATTACGGTGTTCAGTCTGAACTGCAGCGCTTGAGGCTGCTGAGGAACAGCCTTATGATATACTTCGAAGGACGAGGTATGCTGAATAGCAAGCATGTTGGGAGTCTGTCGGCGTATAAATTGAAAGAATAGCAACTAAGACGGAATAAAAATGATCATGTATACAGACGCTCAACAGAAAATTAGACGAATGAGAATGCCGCTACAGCCAACAGAGCCTTCCCTCCCAGAATCGGCAATGTCGTGAGATTGAGCACTGATGTTGCGTTCTTATATCTATGACTATTGACTGAGCCCTGTCTTCGGCTTTTTCTTGTAATTACCTCGATACTCGTATGGAGCCCGCAGTTCTTCTATATGTGTCGCAAAGACACTAAGACTGTGCTTAAGATTAGCAGAGAAAGTCTTACTAGGCCTCAGCCTTATGTAGCCTGACTAAGGTAGAGGACCACGCTTGAGATGAAGAAGAATAGCGGTTCTCAAATGTAGTAGGGATAGTTTCCTACACCCAAGAATACAGCGTCCTCTACTAATACACGGGAAGACTTCTATAACCTGGCCCCACGAGATACGACCACACGTCCGAGAAGGCGGAGAGAAGTGTGAGGTTCCGGAGAAAGGAGCAGATCAGAGCATTTCTCATCATGCACTCTGTGACCTCCAGGCAGGATCTAACGAGGCCTTGTCCCATAGATTAGTCGCTAAAGTGATCATGATTGACACCAAAATATCGAAAAACTCGATCGGATGGGACTGGTTAGGGTTCTGCAGGAATGCTCGTCACCCAATGTTGGTTATGGAGGATCACAATGTAAAGGTAGTAGGTGAGCCATAGGTGAATGGGATGTGATTGGACTGGTCGATCTTAAAAGCTACCAATACGTTTTTTTTTGTCCTGGGCGATCTCTTCAGAGGCCAAGCTCTATGTGACTTGCTCCAAGTATAGAGGCAACGTGACCTGCGGAGGCTGAAGTTCAACCGAGCCGTTCACTTACCAGAGTAGCTGTTAGAAAGTGAATCCCGGTAGCCTCTAGACCTTGCTAGCTAATTATATCTTAGCGGTTAAGAAATCCACACAATCTGCTTGGGTAACACGCACATTCGTACCATGTTTGATAAACGTTTCTGCAAATGAGGAAGCAGATTAAGTCCCCGTAGCGTATGCCAGCAAAAGAAGAGTCTATGTCCCAATGAACAGAGCTAACAGTGCTTCAGTGGGCATCTTAGATTAGATAGGATCAGGTATAGTACTAGTATGTATACTAAAGGCGGTAATGAGCAGCTTGAGGAAGAAAGCTAAACAATTATGAAAGGCACTTGAGGGAGACATACGGATGTGCTTAGTCTTGCAAAGCAGCCGAAATTGACTTGATATCTTCCACTAGATATGTGACACTGGTGTTCTTGTATGGTTGAACAATGAATTTGCACTCGATTGTGTCCCCATGAGCCCGGTGAGTAACTGACAGATGTGAGAAGGCTGCGGATATGCATCGCTACGAGACAGGGCACGGTTTGCTCTGAAAGTGGTTGAGACGACGTTAATATGATGGAAGTAGATAGATGGACCTAGACTAAGACCACCTTAAATGATGAGGCTGACGAATAGGAAAGGACTGGCCACCTGTTTCTGCTCCACAACTAGTAAAGTCATAGGCTGTATGGGATGCTATATAGTCCACGGTGGAACTCTAGTGGGACTCAAGCTCTCTCCGGACTTTTATCCGCAACGTCGTGAGCGGAATATTCCTCCCAGCATCACTAATCTTCTCCCGGGTTGCTCAAAGTGCATCCATGCAGGCTGTAGGCATGTCGGACTTCGGGAAAAGGATTGTCAGTGCCTCTCCGGGTCCTGTCACTGCTGCCCTGCCCTGGTGCTTCAGTCGAACGTGCGATGCCCTTCCCTATGCGTCAGCCTCGTCACTCAAGGTGGAGTTTTAGTTGAATGTACTATGGTATCCGGCCGAAGTATTGTACATTGTGAGTGTTGTGTAGGGTACCTAACATCATGCATATAACTACTCAGCAGGCAAGATAGTAAGACCGGAGTAACCTGTCCCGTATATCTTCTGTAACTGATTGGACCAGGCTGACGTGCGTGGGCTCCCTCAGAGCACTGAAAACTGACAAGGTATAGTACTTTGGCCGGATACCATAGTATGTGCAAGCATGTGTCACCCCCATGGTTGGATTGCACACCACCATCATCCTCCTAGTGGAAAAGCTCGGGGCGTTCTGGAGGACCGGAACCAGAACTCAGCATCTACCTGCAGATCATTTGGACACCATGATAGCCTTCATTGTGCAAATGCCACGCGCCCTCCAGCCCAACCCCGGCTCAAGGTCCTAGAATTTCATCGTGTATGCATCAAATCAAACGTGTCATTGCATTGCTGAAGGATTACAAGTCAACTTGCCTTGGGCCACACAGTCCAACGCCACCCTCACAATTACCAAATTCAGTTCACCGGGCGCTTGGCCACCACAGGCCAGCAAATACCATTCATATACCAGTAACAATTCCATACCTTATCCTCATAGGCGCTTACAAACAAGAACTGACTAAAAAAAGATACTCTATTATGAAAACCTATAGAAGCCTACCTAGCCTAGATGGAGAGTGCTTTTCTGGTACCATCCCTAGGGAACGAGAGGAAAAAACCATCGTACGAACCCCCAACCAAATCGCAGGATGCAGAATTAAGGGAATACCTGTCCACACGCCGAATCCGTCGCCATTTCCGCCAATGGTCCGCAGAGTGAGAATGCAATGAATTAAACCACAAGCACCATCGCAATGCAAAGAGCCGCTCGGTCATTGTCTTGAAGTTCATAAGCCATTAGGAAGGTTTATTAGGCATGCTGGGACCGGCACCTCCTCGAATCATTGGAGGGTTGGCAGCGTATCCAGGAGTCATGGTGTTGGCAGTTCTAGGGGCAGAGGGAAAGTTGTGTCCGGGAAGACTGAATTTTGGAGGCTGCGGTTGCGCTGGTGGGGGAGGTTTCGGAGGGAGGTGAGATGGCGTTCCCCATTTGGCGATGCTGCTCTGTGCAGGGGCTGAAGGATTACTAGGTTGGGAGGACATCGCAGGAGCAGTGGTCATGTGCGAAGAGGCGATTTGAGGAGCTTGGGAAGGAGCTATATTGCTGGGTTTAGCAGGGACCGGAATGCTATTCTGCACACTTCGAGGAGAGCCAAATGTCGGTTGATGTGCGAGCGGAGGGCTCGGCCCTGGCATCTGGTTAGGCATTTGGCTGGCAACCGGTAACTGGAAATTTCCAAACCCATTCATGCCTTGATGTGGCATTTGCGCCATGTTTGCCTGCATCTGAAAGGGCATATTGCGGCCACCTGGGATGAAGGCTTGGCTTTGTGGATTGAATTGTTGTCGGTTGAAGCTCCCTGGTAATGGATGCTGGTTGCGACCTGGTTTTCCTCCGTTATATGCAGAAGCAGGAAACTGCCCGTACGGATATGGCCCGGATTGAGGACCTTGGATAGGAGCGGACATCGGGCGGTTGCTAGGACCATTCTGAGCATACGGGGCCTGCGCCATATTATATGATGGCTGTGGATTCATCTGTCCCCATCCTTGGTTCATTGGCATGGGTTGCGGTTGGTAAGTGTCCTGATAAGAGGCCATAGGTGTGTTTGCCATCTTCGGGGTCACTTGGGAAGGCAAGGCTGCAGACTGGAAAGATTGCATTCCTCGCTGGAAATCGGCCGAGAGATCATAGCCATTCTGCCCAGCACCATAATTGGGGTACAGGGGACCATTTGGTGGCTGATATGGCTGGCTTGGCCAGCCGTACTGGGTCTGGGTATCTTGCGGCATCATGACAGGATATCCGTTGCCGTAGGCTGGCGGTGGCGAGACGCTTGGGTTCATGCCCGTGAACTGCGGATTAGGAACTTGTCCAGGGTAGCCACTGTAATACATCGTGTTGTCGCTACCATAGTTTGGAATCGGATATTGCTGTGGATAGATGGGGTTGAACCGTGATCGAGCCTCGAAGCCGTCGTCGTCATAGTTGCGTTGTTTCTTCGCTTTATTCTTGCCAGAAGCAGAACTAGACCTTGACACATCTTTCTCTTCTCCTGAACCTACAGCGTCTGTTGTCTCGCTTTCTTCAGTCTCAGAATTACCGAAGATCCGCTGCCGGGCCTCTCGGTACCTAGCTTCACGCTCTTCACGAGTCAGATTAGACTTGTCCTTACTCTCAGCCTCATTTCCATCGTTACCGCCATCACTACCACTAACAGCACCCGCCTCAGAGGTAGTCTTTGAGGGTACTTCGGAATTAGCTGCGGTATTAGTACCAGATTTGCCGTCACCGCCGCGGCGCATGATTTTGCGGGCTGGAAGATCAACAGGCGGCGTGTTGGTATTCTTCGAGGAGACTGGCAGGCCTGAAAGTGGTGGAGGGCTAATAGGGAGTCAGCGTGATTGGGTTCAAATCGGAAGAAGTACTTGCATTCGGCAATAGGGAGTTCTGGTAATCTTGACTCCAGTCATAGTAGTATCAACCACATGACCAAGCAAGTAGTAGTCGGCGAGTCGATGCGCAAGCATCCTATAGAAGGTGTTGCAGTTCGGCAAAGACAATTCATGTTCACTGTGCTATATTAGCACCTCAATCGACGCGCTGCATATAGCTAGGGGGAACGTACCCGGAATCCTTGACAAAGTCGATAAAATCCTGCTCCAACTTCAGCACAAACAACCTGTCTCTTGGCGACTCCAGAGCCTCGATGAGTTTCTCATCTGGAATGGCCGGTATTTGAGGGGGTCCTGCCACATTTGGCATGCCATTGGCCAACGGCTGAGACATCGGCCTGCCGATACCATTGACGGGTTGATTGGGGTCATAGAGGGTGAGTGTGCTGTTGACATTAGCGTTGGGGAACCTTCCAGGTGGGGCCCCTCGCTGAGGAAGCGACCCCAGACCCGCAATTTCGTGGAGTTGGTCCGAGAAGGCGCGAGCGGCGCCACCATCAGACCCGACTCGAGAACCTGCAGCAACTGAATCCGGAGGAGAGATCACGTCTTCTTCCTCGACGGCTCTGAGGCTAGCACTGTCATCTGGTCGAATAGACTCTTTTTCGTCAAGGGCAAAAGTTGTTGCAGATGCAACACTTTTCCCGTCGAGGCTTGGAGGCTTACCCGAGCCGTCGGACGACGACAGTTGGGTGGTACTGTCTTCGGCAGCCATGGACTTGACCAGGGTAATCGATGGGTGCACCTTTTCGGATTCTCCATCTTTGGAGCCTGGTTCGAAAGCTACTTGCTGGCTAGAGGTATTGGCCCATTGGCCGGTTCTTGCCGCTGCGTCACCAGTTTTCTCCTTCGGCTCCCGCCCCTCATTTTTGTCGATGCGAACTTTCGGAGCATCACCATTACTTGGGGTGGGGCGACTTGGAGTCTGTAGATGAACAGGTGGCTGCGGGCTTGTGACTATAGGGTTCGCATTAGGAAGGTGTTCTTTTGGTTGTTGAGGCTTGTAAGCAGACGCCGCGACCTGTCAGTCCGTCAGACATGTTCAATACAAGTCGCAGTTTGCTTACCTTGGCAAATGAAGGTTTCACCTGCGCAGGCTCAACGGGCACCGAAGTTGTGGACGCCATTGCAATGATAGGGCGCCCAAGTAATGCTAGAGTAAGAAGTAGAAATGCGATGATAATCGCTTAAAGTGGACGCCAAAGACCGACTCAGGATGTGGCTGCGGCAAATGGGGGAAATTCTGGGGTTTGGCTTGATGGATTTTGAGATTGACTTAACCGGCAGAAGACTACCTTTCAGGTTAAAGGCTTCACCAAGCTCGACGCCGGAAACCGCAAGGCCGTAAATCGGGAGGGTCGTAGACCGCCAAAGGAAGGAATTATTTCAAAGTGATGGGGATATCAGGAAACGGGCTGCTCAAGGAAAGTCGAAGTAACCAAGGCCGGAGAGCTGGACATGGTGGTGTTCCGACATTCGAGCTCAGCGTTGGAGATGTGGGGTGGGAGCAGTTTGGGTGAAGAGCAAGGACGGCGCTAGGCAATGGGGAGGTGCTGCGCCTGATTCGGGTAGAGCAGCCTCGGGCGCCAACAGTGGGGTAGGTAGACAGTCAGCGGGGGCCAACCGGTGAATTGAAGAGATAGTGGTGATAGCGACTCGTCGCAGCGGTGGGCGAGGCTAGAGGGGGGGGAGGGTGGACGACAGTGTCACGGTCGTGATGAGAGTGTCCAAGGTGGGAGTACTTTCGTAAGTGGGTCCGTGCGCATAAACTATTTCTCCGATCCGGCTTGGCGCAGACGAGATTCGTAAATTTTTTGGGCAGTAATTTGTCACGTGGCGAGTCATTCACTGCAGCGGACAATTGCATTCCTCACAGCCTGTGTTCGTGAAAAGGGTTCCCAGAGCCCTCTTGCGACCACGTGAAGTGGCCTTCATCGGGAAGCTCTTGGCATTGACTCTGCGGCTGCTCCACGCATTCAGCGTCGTCATTTCCAGGCTTCACCCAACAACGTTCATGTTACCTTGTCACGGTCGTCCACTGCATTCGCCGAAAGTCCAGTGCTCATTCTTATGATATATCTGCTCCTAAACCCTCTCTGAACTCTTCCTTCTACAATACATAACATGTATCGTGGTCCTTCCTCCGGCGGCCGGTCCAAGGCTACGCCCACTACTCAGTGCCAGAAGTGCCTGCGACGAGATATGACACCCTTTGCTCTTCTCTTAGAACACACCGCTGACTTCCATCCACGACACTATAGCTATGAATGCAAGGCATCCACGCAAGAGAGACCATACAAGTCCCGGCCATCCCGCACACAGCAACTTCTCAACCCCCAGCTCAAGCCAAAGCTGATGACAGATGTACCGAGTGATCTTCTACGAAAGTGGGTATTGTGCTCTTTTGAGAGCATCCGAAGCTGACTTCTCCGTAGGAAAGGTGTCGCGGACGAACTCCTGGCAAAGAAAGAGGAAGAGCGCGGAAGGAAGCTAAACCGTGACGGTGACGAGCTACGCCAACCATCACGCAAACGCTCACGATCAGTATCCTCCGATTCTGTCTCTACTATATCCACCAATCTTTCCCAGTCCCGATCACGGTCCCTAATTCGTTCCGAGCACAACAAGCAGTCTTCTTTGCGCGGAGGGCATTCGCTCGGTAAACGGCCCAGGAAATCACCATCGTCGGACTCATACCATTCTGGAAGTTCGTACGACATGAGACGTGCAGCAGAGCGGAACTCCCGACGACGATTGAGCGCTTTCAGTCCTGTACAGAGAGGTCGCCGGCGGAACAGGTCTGCTTCCAGCAGCATGGACACATCCGAGGAGTATGACTCGCGGTGGAAGGGTGGCAGACGCCCACGCTCACCAAGCCAGAGTGATGGGAGAGCACTGGGAAGCCGCTTATCCATGGCGGAATCACGATCGAGGAGTCCGAGGCGTGGAAGAACACCTCTCAAAGGCAGATCTCAGGATGGTTGCATGGATATTCCTGATGAACGCGGACCTCGACGTAATTGCGGCACAAAGGTCGTACGGAGAACACTCAGCAGGGAAAACAGGCGAGGGCGTAGTCCAGTACAACGACCCAGATCACGCAGTATCGATAGAGATCGGCATATGATACGTCCAACTGGACGCCCAGCAGCGTCTGAATCACGATCAAGAAGCCCACCCCGATTTAGAAATGGGAGAGAATCGAGATCAAGGTCGCCGTTCCGCCCTGCTCGAAGCCCAACCCACTATTCACGCAATACATACCGAGCCCGAAATGGTGGGGATGGTAACCGTGGCGGACCACGAGGTGGAAGGGGACGACAATTTCAAGACCGGCGAGAGGATCCGAGGGCGGTGGACAACGCACCTCCAGCTCCGCCGCCACAGAAAGAGCGAAGCTTGAGCCCGTACAGCAAACGTTTGGCACTGACTCAAGCTATGATGGCAGGGGGGAGATGAAGTCGCCTTTCGCACCTCTAATTTCCTTCCTACGATGGAGTGGAATCTATATCGATCCAAGGCGACTTAATATCAGAAGGACTCGATTAAATTAGAGGGTCAACATAGTGTGGAATTTCTCAGTTCGGGGCTTCAATGATGCTATTCTACGTTGTCGGATTAGATCGATACCCTAAGAGTACGATGTGCCAATTTGGGTATCTTCAAGCATCTCTTGCGCCCGTCCTTGCCTGACCGTGACAGATGTGTGCCTCCTCCATCCTCGCTGCTAGTTCCTTCGCCTTGACGCTTGGGTGCACAATAGACCACTCGTCTAGAGAATTCGAGCGTGGTCTTGCCAATGCATATCCGAGGTTGATCGAATGTAGTTGAACTCGGCCACCCATGTTCCCTTCAACTCACATCCCCCTCCTCATCCTCCTGATCCCTCTTCCTGTCGGCCTCCTCCTCTCTCTCCTTCAAATGCATCGCCCCCACCAGCTCACTCCCCTCCATACCCACCTCCTCGCCCTCGGCATCACCACCCGCACGCTTCTCTGCATCCTTCACCAGCCGCGCCATCTTCTGCCCCTCCACTCTCTCTCTCACAATCCTCGCAATCGCGTTCTCCGTCCACACATCTACCGTCTTCAACTTGGCCTCCAAATCGCGCTTCAAATCCCAATTGGGCTTCTTTGGCTGCAACTTAAACAAATCCAACGGCTTCTCCTCTTTGCGTTCCTCTGCCTCCGCTTTCTTCGCCTCTAGCGCGAGTTGCTGAGCTTTGTATTCGAGCGTGTTGGTCTTATCGCCTACTGGCGCGGTCTCGAAGCCTAGCTTCACATTGCGGGTTTCGGGGTCGTAGTTTCGCCCGGAGAGGTATTTAGCGGCAGGGTCGGAGGAGGTTTGGACTAGGGCTGGGGAGAGCTGGGCGGAGGAGGAGGAGGGGGGGGCGGTAGTGGTGGTGGGTGGGGGGGATGAGTGGGTGTCATCGGTGGGTGCTTGTTTGCGCTTGAGGGATTTGAGTTGAGCGAGGCGCGCTTTGCGGTCTTGGGATGCGGCGACGAGAGCGTCGGGGGTGGACATTGTGATTCGTGGTAGAGTTTGATGGATGGATGATGGTGAGGGAGAGGGATTGTCTATCGAGAAGTGAGAGCTATTATATAGGCTCTACGCCCAGCGTCCTTTAGGTTAGAGCTTCACGCCTGAGGAAAGGTTGCTCAGTTGCAGTGCTTTGCGACAGCTTGGTGGTGAAGATCAAGGTCCAGTGGCGGTGCAGATCCAGCCACAGAAAATTGTTTCCAACTGAACCATTCATCGTATCCCCGTCCGCATCATGGCTCCATGAATACTGGAATCCCGTCTGCTCATGCCCCGCCCTAGCATTCGAAATGCCAGGTGTCTCACCAGCCCCGATTATCCCGTCCTCCATTTTCTCGCGCCTCGAGTTTTCGCCTCGTATCCGTTTCACCAGACCAGCTCCCGATGGCACAATGCAAGTGCAAAGGAAGAGACGACAACGACGGAGAATAATAGGGGAAATGTGCACCAGCCAAGATGCAGAAGCTGGTCGAAGGGCCCGCTGCAAGATCAGAGAGCTTCACCTCCAGGCTTCCGGCTGAGGAGTAGCACTCAAACACAATGTTCGTTGTGTGCTTCCTCTCCCGTGTCCGCGCACCGTATTCGTCCTCCGACAATCACTTCGAATCGCTCGAAGACTCTCTCGTCGGATGCACACTGCTGCGACATATCTTCCTTCGTGAGCAGCCAATGTAGGAACTACTCGACTCAACCGAACCATAGAATCGAGAAGCAGGCGAGCAAACTCGAACTCCCCCGAACACCCAGGAAAATACGGAATTGGCCTCGGAAATCATTTCCTGAACGCGGTGCAAAAACTGCAGCCAAGGAAAGGCCAACGGAATTGGTTTCAAAGTTAAAAAATATGCCCAGTGTAGACGGTTCCCGAGCACGGCAATGGCCTAGAGCTGTATTGTCTAAGTCTTGTTTTCAGAATCTGGGCTGCGAAACATTTCTGGTGCGACAGCGACGCATAAGGGCTCTCGCAAAGAACCGCGCACGGTTGCGAAGGTTTTTGGCCTCATTTCCTCATCCGAATAATCTATTTCGTCAGGGCCGGTACAGGACTCTACAGCGTCGAATATTCAACCTCTGGTCTCCTACTCCCAAGCAGGTGAATATGAGGAAAGCAGATGGAACCTTTGATAAAGTTCGGATGCTGATTCAGGGCTTCGCTTCACTGGATCGTAAAGTGCACTCTGGATTTCGAAGGAAGACGCATACCGTGCAGATATTTCATGATCCCCAATGTGAAATTTGGGTATGTCAGCTCCTTGAGAGTGCAGATAAGCTGCATGGTGAAGACGTCGACCCAGACAAGCGTTGGATGAGGAGTTGGGTGGGGTTCCCTGAAGATGTTAGAGAGTCTTCTTGGGGTCTTATTCTCTTATACCTGCTAGACCACCAGCCCAATCACGCTCTACAATTTCTACGAGTGCTAGGACGCCAGCCTCCCCTTAATGCACAGTTTTTCCCAGAGATAATAACAGACTCGCTAGAGTATCTGGCGCGAATATATCTCCGAGAGGCCGAGTGCGGAGCTCCTCTTCCGGACATGTCCCAATTTGTGCCGACGTTCTATCACTTGCACAACCAACATCTTTGGAGATTTCCGGCTATCTGCTCCCAGGACCTTCTACTGAACATCGCTCGACTAGCCTCTCTTGAAGATCTCAAGAAGATTTATGACCATATTGGAACGAGAAACACGTCCTTCGGACACATCACTCTTCTCCATTGGGCCAAGACTTTCGCTGAAAAGGGTGACTCTGAATATGCTCTTCTTTGTCTCAAGAGGATTGCCTTGTGGTCTCGGAATGCCCAGGGAATTGTCGCGACAGACGTTTTCCGGTGGACTTGTGCCGTTGTTCTGCGTAAGAGCATGAGCAACCCCAGCAAATTCCATAAAACCTCGGAAATTGTTGCTCAATTTGTGGCCATGGGACTCAACATGGATATCCTGCTGTACAATGTGATCATAGCCAACGCTATGGAGGCCGGCGATTACTCCACGGCCTTCCGAGTATACAATCTTCTCGAAAGCCTCGGACTCCAGCCCGACAAATTCACGTATTCGACTTTGTTGTATGGATGCACGAAGACAGAGGATCCAGCCAAATTCCACGAGTTTGCGGAATACTGTGCGAACAAAGCGAAAGAGATTAAAGATCCGTGGCTGGCTACCGACTATCTCTACTATCTCTACACGCGTCACAACAAGGAGAGGATGGATCCGCAACAACTTTCCTCTATTCTGCTGCACACATATTCGCAATTCTTCTCCATCCGCCCTCTTAGCCCTTTCAGAATTTCCCACAGCCCTGGCACCCCGCACTTCCTTCCAGGAGTGTCAATGGACCCTCCCCCTGTCGCTATATTTGTCATGCTACAGATGGAAATCCAGAACGCAGTCAAAGTTAGTAACACTGCTGTATGGAAATTGTACCTCCATTTCGTAGAAATACTCACTCGGCGCCACCATCCAGTGCTCAATGAGTTAGCAAAAACAACACACATCTGGAACGCCTTCTTACTCGCCTTTTGCAGCAAAAACCAGTTCGCAAACGCTTCCACGCTCATCAAAAACCTGACGGACGGAGTACCGGGTGGCGCACCCAAACCAGACGTCATCGGATGGACCATCTTCATGCACGCCTTCTTCAAAGAAGGCCAAGTCCAAGCCGCAGAACGCGTCTTCGAAATCATGAAGTCCCGCGGCGTGGAGCCGGACACGATCGCCTACCAGACCCTCATCGCGGGATATGCCGTGGCGCAGCGGATCGAGAAGTTGGGTGATGTAGTGGAGGAAACGGATGAGCAGGCGCAGATTCACCCGAAGGTCTTAGACGCTTTGAATAGAGTGCATGACCGGAAGAGGTTGATGGTGGAATTAGAGAAGAGGAGGGTTGCGAAAGAGCAGAGAGAGAGAAAGAAGAAAGAGGCGGAGAAGGTGGAAAACGACAGGGTATGGAGGGAAGTTCCTGGAGTGAAGCCTTTGATGGTGCCGGGGGGGATACGCAGAATTGCACCATCGGGAATGCGGGGGTTGGGACCACGGGTAAGGCTGCGGCCAGTGTGAACAGAGGTATCAGGAAATGTGTCGGTGAATATAAGACACGCGATCGTGCGGCATGGCCAATCTCAGTGCGCCGGGGACGTTCCCCCTCAAAGCTGCATCTTTCTCACTTATACTTCTCATGTGTGTAACCTGTTCCCCTATCCCCCGCCTTTTTTACGTTCTGTACTATATGTAATTGTAGACACTGCTATTGGGCGTTGCTTCTACGCGCCGTGCACTCAGAGGGATGAGACGTATCAGCTTTTTTCTATTAGACGTAAAAAGATATGCAGTTGCCATGTAGCTTTAAGCCGAAACTTTCCATATTAAGCCTATCTACATTGAACGAGAACCTCGAATCAGATTCAAAATTTTCGTTCTTAGAGCAAGGTAGCAATCTCCAATCCTTCTCATCCCTTTCTCACCAAGAGTGAACTACATCGAACCTTTGTACAAGAAGAATCGCTCACTACATACAATCTAAGTGTTCCACCCCTCTGCCAGTCCCATCAACACACCAATCCCCATCCTCTCAACTACATCGAAAATTGCACCCCAGTATCCACATACCAAAACCCCTTCACCGCATCCGCTGGCGGCGTAAAACTCTTTATCGCCATCTCACTCACCACCACCTCCCCGGCCGCACTCGTCAATCTCACCGCAATCGGCAAATCATACGGCCCCGTGTTCTGCGGAATCGTCCACGCCCCATACCGCTCCTGCGGCCGTGAACTCGTATAATGCGGATCTCTGACCAAGCTGGTCCACGTCGCGCCATTCGTCGACCCTTTGACTTCAATGTTTGTTATACTGCCGATGCCCGCAGCGTTGACTGCGGTGAGCGAGAAGTAGTATGCTGATCCGCCTTCGCGTAGCCAGAGATAGATGTTACCTGGCTTAGGACATGGGATGCGTTTGTAGCGCGTGGGGATTACGCCGTCATTCATACTGCCGTTGCCCTGCAGTCTACCCATCGCGATGTCGGATAGATCGAGGTGGATAGAATCAGAGGGCAGCGGACATCCGTATTTGAAGTTTATCTCACCGCAGTGATCCGCGCCGGGTCCACAGCACCATTTCGAATTTGCGGAGCAGGGGCACGAATCTACGATTTCGAGAACGATAGGCTCAGTATATCCAGCTTCACCAACAGTGTAGAGGGAGCCGTCGGGCTTTGTGTGGACGAGTTGGAAGCATTCGCCGCAAGAGAGGTAGTTATCCCAATTACCGGGCAGGGAAGACCAGAATTGGGTGTAGTAGTCGCCGTTTGGGGCGGCAAAGTTTCCACGGAGGGTGGTATCGGACGGGTCGCGGCAGAGGGTCGGGTAGGCTTTGCAGAATGCGTCACAGGTGGAGCCGAGCATGGGATCGGTCCAAGAGGACGTTTTGCTGGATTTAGTGCAGAGCCCGTAGAGCCCATAACCGCAAGCGCCGCCAGAGGTTAGGCCGAAGTGGGTTGAGCGCTATACGGAGATTAAGTTTTGGGTTGATGCAGAGAATGGAGGGGGGTGGAGAGGAGAAGGAAAGGGAAGACGTACGCTGTAATGCCAGTTCTCGTTATTTCCTACAGAATGCACTTCAGGATACATAGTCCCACTCTTACACATCGCGGCGGGTGGAGTCACGCATTCACCTCCACTGCCACAGCTTTCGGATCGATTGTCGTTTTTGTTGTAGGATGGGCAGCATACGCCTTCAGTCATTTGCCATGACCCGCATCCATTGCCGCTTCCGGTCGGGGTTGGGTATGGGGATTGAGCGTGGGATGTCGTGCTCACTGCAATAGTGGTTGTGTATGCTGTTGGTCCAGTTGGGGTGTATTGTGGGTTGCTTCCTGCAGAGCCTACTGATGCCTGGAATGGTTTAGTAGTGAGATAGGACTGAAGAGAATGGGAAGGCAAACCGAGGGATCTGGCTGGCATTGAGAGTAGTAGTCGCTTTGTTTAACGCACTTGTTGCCTGCAGCGCAACAGGTTTCTCCTGTGAACTCTAAGCCGCCACACTGCATCTATAACTTATCAGCGATACTCTAGTGAGATCTGAGAATGATAGCGTACCCACACCTGCCCGCAAGCCCGCTTCTCGATCGCGTATTGAGATGTGAGCCAAAATAGGCTCCATAAATAAACCAAATAGAAGAGCATAGGAATGGTATTATAAGCTAAAAAGGTAATCTACTAGTTGGTTCCAAGACAAGCAAGAATTTCGGGCTCTGAAGAAGTCGAGAAGTGGCAGGTAAGATATACACAAAAAGGTACTTAAGAGAAATAAATCTACCAGCCTCAACTACCTCCAAGTCACACGCCGTTAACATCTGCCCTCTCATGACAATCCACTCTACCATCCACGACCCACTTCAAATAGCCCAACCCCTCAAATTACCCTTCCGCTCCCATTATACCGTTCAGCGGGCAACTACATCTGACTTTTGTACCTATATGCGGGCCATGGACCATAGTGCTCCGTTCAGGGCGCCACGATCTCCTGTTGAAGTGTTCTAGAATGTGGTACGAGATGCCGCATAGGGTACCTGAGAGATGAGACCCTCTACCGGGTCTGGTTCCTGCCCCAGATTGCTTAATATAAGGCTGGGATGCTGAGATGAGGTTTGCAGTCATGGGTTGTGGAACGTTGTTGATGGTGTGACAAGGATGCATCGGAAGTTCAGGGCTGGAGTTCCGTTCACGTGATGGCGCTACTAAATTCCAACAAGGTTCTGAAGCTCCTGGAGCTTGATTCTGGTGTTGGAAAATTAGATCAGCCGCTGAAGACGAATGGGTTCGCTAGATGTTGATGGAGGTACCTCTACGTCTCTTCTTTTTGATTCCGATATTCACTTGGCGGCTCCAAAGCGAAAAGTGAAGCAACTAGGTGGAATCTCGTGACTATGAAGGTAGGATGTAAGATGCGTTCAATTAGACATTCCACATGAAACTGCCTTTGAGATTTAACTAGGTAGGGTAATGGTGACTGTCACGTTGTGAATTGACCTCTCTTAGCGACAAGCCGCCAAGAGTGGTTAAGGCGTTAGATTGGGGAACTCTGATCGACAGTTTTGATCATTTACCTACCCGATTAGGAAATACAAACCCTTTGCGTTGACGGGGGTTCAAAGGACCCTGTAGTCAGCCTTATAAGCTTTAAAAGCTTTAACATACATCCTTTGACGCTTTGGAAACGTCATGAATTAGTGGTTGAAAATGACAGCCCCTCGGAAAGGAATCTTAGCTAATTTGACAGATTGGGGAACAGTAATCAACACTTTCGTTCACCTGCTCAATTAGGAAAGGTATGCTTTTGCCTCAAGGCAGTGATAACAGAACCCATAATAAGCTGCCGTGTAAATATGGTCTCCGAAGCTTCGTAAGACCAGAAGAGCTCTCCATATGCGCAAATTTCATTGTTAGGAGGCTGAAATAACCTTGCACGAAAATGGGTTCCTGATCTGCGACTCGTCTAGCGGTACCCGTTCTGGGTCACCGACAATGGCGCTACAATCGACGGTATTCGCTAACCTTCCCGATTTAGTATGTACCGCTCCTAATCAAGTCGGTGCGGTCCGTATGATATCGCGGGATTTCTCGCGTGGACCTCATATCCTGGACACATCTCTCTCACCGTGAATCTTCATCCTCCACAAGTCGTCAATCCTTCCTAGGGCCTCGGTCCCGACCCAATCTTTACATTGGCACCTCTGACATACCCATCTATAGCCATTGGCCTATTAAGTGACGACCGAATTTTGGAACAGACATTGTGTCACAACAATCACTCCAAGCTTCTCATGGGCTTCACAACTGGCTTTGTAGGTTTGGGCCTTATCTTCTTTCATCTAGTAATACAAACTGTAAGTACATGGGCTAACAAGTTCCATTCTAGCTCGGCGGCTTCACCCTGACCTCGGCAGTGCTCTACCTCACCATCTCCCTACACACACGGAACCGCGTCACACAAGCCGCTCTTCTCCAGCAGCAATCGAATGTCTTAACAAATATCGTCGATCCAAAGCCGGCGCCGCCAGAACCGGTAGCCAGGGAAGTGCCGGTTGGATTGGCCGAGATGGCGAAAGACAGGTGGAATCGAGAGATGGAAGGTGCAGTGAGGAAGATATACAATACCGATTGGAGAAGAGTGAGAGAGGATGCAGAAGATAAGGTTGGAGGTATCATTGAGAAGCTGAGGGAAGGCAAGTCTTAGTCGGACGACAGGATACTGGACTTGTAGTGTAGGGGAAATGAGGACGACGGATCCTTAGATGCGAAAGATACCCTTTCATGGAAACTTGAACATGATGAATTATAGAGAATGTCCTCTGCATGGCTAAGTTATTGTATCATGGCCACAACGGCTCTCAGCCCCCAATATTTTCATTTGTTGTAAAATATCTCTTGCCTTGAGATCTTTTGTACACTCTATGAGAACTCATCCCAGACCTTTATGTTTCACTGGTGTCATGCCTGCATGTTCACTTCATTACGTCATCAATACTCTATTCAGTTTATTCATTCTATTCACCATTGTATTTCTTGGCGCACAGGCGCATCACTTCAGCACCTTACCTAGGCAACACCTCACCATGCCAGATTCTCTCACCACAAACATACTCCCACGATAACCTGAATGCGTACACCATTTTTGCATTCAGCTTTACGGGTCTCCGCACACCATGGCATCCTTCGGGATCGTCGTCGACGTCCTTGACGATCGCTTTTTGCACCTGCAAGATGTAACCGGGAACGTCCGGCCCTTTCCGACACTAGTACCATACGAAGACTACTCTCAGAATGTGCTAGTTTACAAGATGGATATGAGCCACGAAATGATCATGGGCAGTATGCAGCAGTTTACCGTTTGCTGCGCCAAGCAGAGCGGAAAAGAGACATGGTCATGGGTTGTGCAATGGGAAGTTGAGAAGTCGTCACCAGCTATCACTCACGATTCTGCCCCAGCGCCCAAGAAACTTAGGATTGGAAGAACAGATCTAGATCTAGGGCTATCACCAAAGCTCCCGTTTACGACAGCATTCCCCCCCTCATCGCCCAAGATCAAACCTCGAGCCCCATTGCGAACGGGCATTGGACAGCGCCGCCTTGACCCCGGGCTCATGGAAGAGGAAGGGCTGTTGCGCATTCTCATCGACATCGTACAATGCGACGATAGGATAGTGCCGAACCTCATCGAGTTTCTCTACAACTGGATCGATTTCTATGAAGGCGATGGTCATGCACTGCAGTGTGCCATGCATCAAGAGATTCCAAGTCTTTGGGACTTTGAATGCCATCCCCTTGTACTTCCCGGCGTGAAGAAAGCACGAGAACAGAAGGCTCAAGACATGAAGAAGAGTGAAGCTAAGCCTGATGAAAAGCCCGACGTAACCGCCCTTGAAGAAGACATTGAACTGAGCGAGCGCATGCAGTATCATGAGAAGAGATTTGGTATCCAACCCCCGAAAATCGAAGTCCCTATCACCCCGCTCATCAACATTCCCAAGGACATGCGCAAGCGCAATTCGTATTATGCCGCTTGTTTCCAGTCGCGTCAGCGAGCAATTTACCTCCTCCTTGAAGCGGGCATTACTATGAAGCAGATAAATAACTACATAAAGCTGCAGAAGATGCCCCCAAAGGAGACACCGGAGGAAGGTGCTGGAGGTGGTCTCACACAATACTTCAAGAATCAGCCGTATGCGAGGGCGCAGTTCTTCTACGCTGAAAAAGTGAGAGATATGAGAAAGAAGTGGACAGAAACGGTTATCAGTACTAGGCTGGGTCGAGAGGCGCAATATGCGGCGAGGACGGCGGAAATCGAGGCCTCTGTGACCGCATTGCAGGGTTCTCCTGAGACTGAAAGGAATGCTTCAGGACATCTTTATGTTCCACCGCCCATTATACCGCCAACGCCATCGCAATCAAATGCTCCAGAGACGGCGCCCAATCCATGTCAATTGACTTCCCCTCTATCAAGTATCGAGACCGAACATCGTGTTGGACATACTGCACGGGTAGAGACCGTACCAGCGTTCCTGTCTGGACGGTTGAAATCGAATCGTTTCGCGTCTGCTCGTCCCGCGAAGAAAGTAAACAAAGATGAGTCTTCGGATGAAGATGGTAGTGACTCCGAATACTTCAACATTGATGGTGAACCTGTATCCGATGAGGATGATGTCAGGATGGATACGAATGATGCTCCCGGAAATTTAAATATGGGAGTCACTCTCCAGCCTAGTGCAACGGCTCCAACACGGAATGCTCAGCCTCGGAACATTGCGGCCTATCTTCAGTCTCTCAGTCCAGCTCAAATTCAAGATCTAATGCCAATGATCAATGCCGCTCGACAACCTGGATCGAACTTCATCATGCCACCTGCCTATGCCACACATGCGGCAACGCATGGCCAACCGTCTCATAGCAATGTCGGGTCCGCAAACGTCGTGTCTGCTCCAGCTATTGCAGCCGGCAGCCAGATAGGTAGCCAACCTAGTGGTAGTAACGGTAGTGCCGATGAAGATGCTAAAGATGTTAAAGGTGACAATTTAGAGGAGTTCGGGGATATGGAAGAAGACGCCGATGAAGACAGGGATGGAATACCAACTAGTGCAGCACTCCCAGAAGCATCGACACAATATCCTAGAGAAGGGAGTACGTCAATACCACAGGCCTCCTCTGGTCTTACCCAAGGCTTCCAGCCTCTTTCCTTTAGTGCTCAGTTTACGGCACCAGCACAGCCCCTTCCTAGCCTTTTAGCATCACCAAGAGCTCGGTCTAGTTCAACCCAGGACGGGGCTTCTAGACAGCTTGCGTGGGGCGCTCCAAGTATATTGTTTCGAGCTCCACAATCCCCGCTGGACCAGATTCTTCAGAATGTCCACCAGAACCCGGTGACAACACAAACTCCTGCTAGATTTAGATCACCACCTTCCCAGTCCAATGCTCAACCACCAACTGGTGCTCAACAGCTAAGGCTCAGCGCAGGCCTAGCCAGCAATTCACAACGTCTGCCCAGCGTCTTTAGCCAGCCCCCAATGCCTAGCCTATCCCGCACGCCTCCCTCTCCGCTGGAACTACCCACCACCACGCCCGCCTCCACTCTCGCTAAACTCGCCTTCCTCATGGCTCCTAAAGTTCCCTCTCCTCTCGGAATCCCAGTCCTAATCTACCTCCCCAAAATTCTATTCCCGGAGCCAGAGACCTTAGATAGAACAGACGCCATACTCCTCGGCTATATACAGCCGGGAACCGGGGGAAGCGAGAAAACAGATATGAGGATTGAAAAGGCATTATTCTTGCCTGAGGATTTATCAGAGAGATTCAGGTGGAAGGTTAAGCAGGGGACTTTAGAGGTTTTGGAGACGTATGCTGCCCCCGCGACAGCGGCCTGGAGTAAGATGCCGGCTACGCCGAGCACAACAAGCGAATACTTCTTCTCACCGTCATCGTCACCAAAACGTAACGCCGAGCAACTCCACACTTCTCATAAATCCATCTACGACAAACTTTTCCAAGCCTACAATCTCATGGTAAACACCCCCGACCGTGAATCCCAGCTTACAAAGCGGTGGCGTTGTTCTCCAGACCCAGTAATGGAAGGGAATAGAGGGAGTGTGTGGGAGGGCTGGGGACTTTGCATTGATAGGGGTGTGGGGATGGGGGATGAGGAGAGGAAAGGTGCGGTCGTGAGGGTAGAAGTAGGGTCAGGTGCGGCAGAGAGGGAGGTTCGGGAATGGGAGACTAGAAGGGCGATGGATGCGGTTATGGAAGAGGGCGAAGAGGACAGGGGAGAGGGGATAGAGAAGTGAGAGGAGAGGAATCATTGTGTGAGTGTTTCGATTGGGCTTGAGGCTGACATCAGAGGCGCGCCTCTCAAGACTCCGTGTTTGTGAGTTGAGCAGTAATTATTCTCCTCCAAAGTCACGAAATTAATTCAGTAGAAGCTGCGGATCAGCACGCTGAGGCATAGTTTCATGACCTCCGAAATGCTTACTCAGTGCTGGTTAATGTGCTAAAATTCTTCAGGGGAAAAGTTCATTGCAATGGTGTCACAGTTCTATTTCTAGACTTGGAGTTCCTTTCACCCATTCAGGGTTGGTGAATTCGAGCTGGCATGGCCATGAGCTGGGTTAATTTGCTAATAAACTCTCGTCGCTAGAATAAAAAACTTCGTAGATGCCCATTTCAGTTGCAGTACCTGTCCCAATTTCTTTTCACATCGTTATATAGAGAAGCGCATTCAGATCAAAGCTTTCCAAACTTCTCATCAACAAAGGGCTGACAGTAATTTCACCAGTACCTGACGTCACTCGAAACGCTCACATCAGCAGCATGGCGAACAGATCATTATCTCAACTCTCCCTATTAGTCACTACATCAAGGTCTTCATGTGACGAGCGGAGTTGTCTAGCTCACTCAACAATTGCACTTGCCAAAAATGGAAATCCATTTACCTGGTTCTACCTAGCGCGGCACAGGATGCAAAAAGCTTCAGTCAACCTGCACTCCTCCGCCCCCAACCGCAAATTGCGTTGTAAGAACTATTTTGCGACCCCAAATTCCCGAGCAGTCACGAATAGCCAGCCACGTTGTTAAACAATCGGATTCGCCAAGTCCCCGTCTCGCCAGTACGGCTAGTGGTAAGAGTTGAAAGGTTTGGGAGCTAACGAGGACGTGCGTCCCCGCAGCTGAGATGCATGTGCCGAAGCCTCCTGAGGCAATTTGACGGCCACCCAACTGCATTCCGTTCCATCTGATCATCTAGATCGACGTCTAGCATGAGCTGACCCTAGGGTGATCCTTAAATGCCTGGCTTTTGGCCCCTTCGCTGCACTTGGAGATAGTCTTATTCAGGATGGGCTAAGGATGGTCCATCTTCCTTAAAGCTCGTTCACTCCTCTGGGGCTGAGCTTGAAGCGGCGTGGCGTGGCAGTAATGTTTACCTTTTCTGAGCCGCTATTGGTGCCAGCGCACTTCCAGCCTCTCCACTTCATCGGTTTTGGACAAAGCTGGTGGTTTGGGCAGTGCTTATCGCCTTGAGGGCGTGCACTGCTGAAAGACTTAATGTGAAAAGCTGACCTTCACTGAGCATAGCCTGCCTGATTATGGAGGTTCCGATCCAGTACCCAAATTATTAAAGGCTGCCTTCATGGCTTCATGAGATTCACATCTAGAGCTTCGAGGCACTCCTTGAGGAGCGTTTCGAGTTTCGTATTCCTCCCTTCCTAGCTTTCGTCTTTGTGTATCTATTTTCTGGGTCTCGCTTCCTCTGTTTGCTTATACATCCCCTTCACTCTCGCTGAGATTCCAATTCATTCACCATGCTAATACCAAGCCTTCTCCTTGCCTCAGCAGCTTTTGTTGTTGCACAGAGTCCTACTACAACACTTCCCAGCACACCCTCTAGCTTGACGGAACCCTGTGCCCAAATCAGTGCCACTATCGCATCTGGTGTCGGAAAACTTCTTGCTCAAACCGCATACGACTGTCTTAACTCGGTCCCTGTTGATGTCGAAGGGGATTCGAAACTCATCGACGAGCTAAAGATCATTTGGCAATGGCATTCCGAAGTCGGCTGGTTGAAGAACACACCGGATACCTGGGAGAACGGGCCGATTGATCTTGAAGGGGAGCTTGACAAGATCAAAGCAAGCCTCAATCAATATCCAAGTGAATATGCTGTCCAACTCGCCATCTGGGCGCTAACGATTAGAACGGGGAACTTCCATTTCAATTATCAGCCCGACATTCTTCAGATTTTCTCATGGACCCGACCTGTTGGCGTTGTCTCTCTCTCCGACGACGGGAAGCAACTTCCAAGAATATTTCTTTCTAACGACGTTGTTCTCTTGAACGAGGCAGAGAATAGTGCCAATCTTCAGATTGCACCGATCACTCAGATCAACGGGCAAGAGGTGCACTCGTATCTAGAAAAGGTTGCTGCGCGCGAGCAGTATATTTCCCTGGACGGTCGTCTAAATTCAGTGCACTTTAGGGGACTGGCGGACTCGTCAGTTGGAAGCTTCATGTTGCAAACACAATACGACGGTGGAATTACTAATATTACATTCGCCAACAACACTCAGCGGTCGTGGAACAATACTGCCTCTACCAGCCAGACTTTCGAAGGGGTCGTGGATGGAGAGTCTTTCTTCAACGCTTACTGCAAAGGAGCAATTTCCGGGTTCTCAACTAATAATGCGAAAGCGAAAAGGGGTCATCTCAATGCTCCCGTTCAAATTCCCTCCTCATATCACCTCGGCAAGCGTCAAAGTATTCCTACCAACTACCCCACCGCTGTGGTTGAAGCCAAAAGCAAAGCCGTTGCAGGTTACTTCCTAAACGCCCCGGGGTACGAAGACGTTGCGGTGCTAAAGATTATCACATTCGATCCTACCGGCGACAACAGTGGATCAGAGTTCCAAGCAGCGGTTGACAAGTTCCTTGCCGCATGTATTTCTTCGAAGAAGAAAAAACTTATTATAGATCTAAGAGAAAATGGTGGTGGTGCTACAAATCTTTTGCTAGATACTTTTATGCAACTTTTCCCAAAGGAGATTCCGTTTAGCGGCCAGCGGTATCGTGCCCAGGAACAGTTTGCTCTGATTGGGGATTCGGTGTCTGAGATCTACAATGATAAAGCCTTATTGAAGGCTTATGAAGATTACACACAGGAAAATCTTGAAGATAGGTATCGCTATTGGGCGTATTGGCGATTTACTACTGCGGAGTACAAGAATTGGAAGGACTGGTTGGAATTTTTTGGCCCGAACGAATTCAACAACGATCTCTTCACAACCTTAATGCGATACAATGTAAGCACACCATAATATTCCATATTTTGGACAAACTAACACACAATAGTACTCTAATAGCGATCCAACAAGTATCCGCCCTTCTGGCTTCTACTTTTCCAATGTCACCAACAGCCCCCTTGCGTTTGAGCCTTCCAACGTTGTTATGTTCACCGACGCACTCTGTGGTTCCTCTTGTGCCTCCTTTCACGAAGAACTCAAAAACATCGCCGGAATTAAGGCCGTGGTGGTTGGTGGGCGGGCAGCCAACGAGCCCATGGAAACCGTTGCTGGCACCAAAGGCGGAGAAGTCATTCCTTTGTACAACTTCCCACAATACGGTAAGAAAATGATCGACGCTACAAATCACATTGGCGCTACGTCCCTGGAAAATACCGCTGTGAGCGAGCTTGCAGGTGTGAAAAAGGTTTATGTAAGAGTTGGAGATGGGTCTACCCGTATCCAGACCCAGGACCAAATTCGCAAAGGCGATACATCAGGTACGCCATTACAGTATATCTACGAAGCTGCAGATTGCAAGATTTTCTATACGCAAGACACACTTTTCGACCCCAGTCTCGCATGGCAGGCTGTCTGGGATGCTTTCACTGACGACTCCAAATGCGTGGAAGGATCAACAAAAGACCCTTCTTCGATCAGCGGCGGTTATCATCCCTTCGGGCCGGGGCCGCTTAATAGCAAAGAACTCCCACAACCTAATGGCACTGCATCAGCAACGATAAGTCACATTCCAGGGGGAACCGGATCCGCGATGCCGTATCCAGCAAGAAGCGCTAATGGAACGGTAACAGTTTCTGGAGGGCCATCGACGTTTGTGCCGGCGTATACTAGCACCACGACGGGTATTGTATCGGTGTTTACGGGAGCGGCAGCTAGTGCGAGTGCGAAGAAGGCGGCGTTTTATATAATGGCGGGTTTAGGCGCTCTGCTGTGAGATAAATGCGTCTAAAGCATCGAGTGTGGCTGCTATCAATTTAATATTTAGAAGTACTATTGATGGCACTCATATGTGCGCCTCGAAGCGATAGGGTGTTACGCGCCATTTTCTAATCCATCGGGATTGTGCTGGTGTACGTGGAAGCTTCTTTGGATGGAACGGGAAAGATCATGTCACAATGATTTTCTGTAGACTGACTAATCCATGGGCTCCATAGATCAACAATTTTAGTCCGGCTTTAGTAGTTGTCTATATTTTATATGCAACGCCTCCACAACTGCAACGAAGTTCTCTGTGAACCTGGATTTCGGTAGCTTCTTCATTTCATAGTGTAAGTAGCCGCCTGCATGCTCGAGGATTAATTAGATGCTCTTGCCGTGGTGGAATCAGCATAGGAAACAGATAATATTGGGGTAGGTGAGGTTTTGGTGGATCTCAAGTCTGCAGTAGATGAGCTTTCCCTCTTGCTAGTTCACGATATGGGCTTTAGAGAGGATCTTGAGGGCGCAGATGTGGTTAATGGGTCGGTGGTGGTCGAGGTATACTTGGCCGAATTTACCGTGGCCGAGAGGGAGACCGATTTCAAAGAGGCTGATGTGTAGCTCTGAAAATGCTGGCAGTGGATCTTCGGATGTTTTCGAATTGGCTTTGGATGAGGCATGGCTTTCACCGGTTTTCATGTCTTGTTCGGCGGGATCATTACTGGAACCTATTTTCATAGTATCTTGGAGTGGTTTACGTCAGGGAAGACGTCCCAATGCATTCTTGAGTTAGTCTAGTTCGGGTCCTTTCGGCTTGGGATGGGGCCTTGTAACATGGGTTGAGGCTGCTTTAAAGCACCAAGCCTTGCATTCTCACTAGACATTGGCAATGCTATGTAAAAGTCAGAGGCAATAGTATATAGCACAGTGACGCACTGCTGGCCTGATGGCTGTGTACCTCTTTGGAGCCATGGGCGAAAAGAGGATTTGTTATAAAACTTGTTACGGTGAACTTTCGGGAGAGGGAGTGACACAAGCAGAAGAGCTGTTGATGATGTGGTCTATTTTGCCAGGTTAAGATAGAAATATTTAGGCAAGTCAAGCGTTTACAAGCCTTAGCCATGGCAACAGACTTAATCACAGAACCTCTTACCTTTGCCACAGTGAAGTGACAGTCAATCACCAAACCCGACTCACCTGCCAACTATGCGCCGAAATCTCCTGTGGCCCAGTCCAAGTCCGCATACCAGTCTCTAAGCATCCAGTTCCTAACTGCTGTGAATGTGTCATTAGATGCAAAGTGATTTTCTTGAGCACCGCCTTCATCGTTCAGTAGGTCGCCAATGGAGAGGTTTACAGCAGAGGAACTCCCTGTTCTGGTTTAGTGCAGTCCCTTACTTATCCATATCGGGCATCGCTCCTCGCCCCATTAACCCGCCACTTTTGACGTATATAAAATGTTCGCCCTCCTGTCGCAGGCTTCCTCCTTGTATCTTTCCCTTAATTCTTTAACATAATCCCGTGCCTCTGCTGCTAAGCGGTCTACCACTTTCTTCGTGTCGCCTGCCTGCTCCCCCATCTTATTTTCGGCCACCAATCAAAAACTCTCCCTCTCTAATTAGCAACATGCTGCGCGGCTTTCCTAGTTTCCGCCTAAACGTTCTTTTTACTGTGGAAGGCTATAATGCTGTTGATACGAATTCCGCCCGGACTTGGCTATCTGGCTGCGTTAGTTAGGTTTGACTTAGGACTTTGAACTCTTATTCAGGGCTTCCAACGGGCCGTACTACGGTCCGTACAAAGTGAACCGTAACGGTCACGTGTTCAGTACAAACGTACCGAGTTCGTGAGCCGTACCGTACGTTTAATAATGCCCTAGGTACGGTACGTAGTACAGATTGTATTACCCTTTTAGGAAGTTTGTATACACAGTTATGTTACAGCTATCTAACCCCTCAGTACCCTAGGATTAGCACAGGGTATATAGGCTCCTAGGCCTCTGTCCCTCTGCCTCTAACCCTAAGGTTTACTCTCGTTACCCCCTATCCTGCATTCCCTCTCTGTGACCTGTGTTTCCTAATCAATACCCCTCACACCACACCTCTTGCCGCCTTACAGGCCTCATCTAGTCCTATCTGCTCTTGTTACTAGGGAGAACTAGTTATTTTATAGTTAATTAGACCTTAATCTTGCGTCTCTAGAGACCTATAGTCTTAGCTGTTTTAACTAGAGTACAGCGTACTTTAATTAAATTGTACTACTCGTACAGATCACGTGAGCCGTAACAGTTACAATACGTACACCTACCTCTCCTCCTCCCTGTCGTACGAACGTACACAAAATCTCACCCGTACAGGCCTCAAAATCGCCCAATCGTACAGTACTACGCCTCGTTGGAAGCCCTGCTCTTATTTTTAGAATATCTTCCCTCTCCTTCTTTTTAGTTCTTTCCTAGTGCGCTGTTCCGGGGATTTTCACATTTGGTTTCACTATTTACGATTCTGCCTTTACACCTCTCTAGTTTCCTTGTTACGATCTTTCGGCGAAGGTAACCTAATCTGGCCACGATACTAATCCGCTCTCCTTCTTCCTGCTCTAACAGCCACCGCCATAACTGGGCCAGAGCTGAGTCTAACCTGCCCCTAGACCTATCTTCTAGAGCCAATCACGAAAATGCCTCATCTCCTGGCGAAGGGAGAACCATGGCTCTAGGCGGAGCAGCATGTAGGCTATGGAGAGAAACTAGAGAAGATAGATTCATTCCTTACTGCTGTGCCCAGGTCCGAAAACCTGCCCTACTAGCTATACTTTATAATTCTGTCTAACATGTTTTACTGCGCGGCTTGCATCTTCCCCCTCAGCTAGATTGAGTTTGGGTAATGGCATAATATAGTTAGCATGAAAAAGGAAGACAGAACTAGGGTAGCATATTAGATTGCCCTTAGCTAGTAGAGGCACCACCCTTTAGCTGTACGTCGAGGACTGCTGTAATAGGAGTACGTGGTATTAACCCTGAAGTAGGATGGAGCAACTTCATGCGATTTGAGGAAGGCTATACCATTTGACGTGCGACGTATCCAATCAAAGAAATACCTCGCCATTGTCTCTACCTCCTCAGCCTTGCTGCCCCCTGGTGGATACCATATTAGCAATTACTCCGTTGACTTCCTCTATAAGATGGGCAAGCATCTTTAGCGCCGGTTTCTCTGGAGGAGCACCTTCTCTTCTGGAGAATGAATCCACAGTGTAAGAGCAATGGGGCTAGGGGTCTTATCCTTGTCCTCGTTCAACATCGCCGTCACGGATCCCTTTAGTCTATTCAGCAAATGGTTATATTTGCTCCCCTTGCTATCTCCTAACTCGTTTGGTCCACCGGTCTAGATACCAATAGCAACTGGAATCAGAACTGGGACCCAGTGCCTAACTACACCATCCCCCTGTCTGCATTTCCCTTCCTCCCCTACTTCCCCTCGGAACTATTTTCGAATTTTTGGGCGGAGCAATGCCGCGCTGATTCGTGGATATTTGTTAGGTTAGGAACACAGACGCACTCGTGTATTCGCATCCATTAAACGAAAATACTTCTCCACTTGCATATCATCCGCAAGTCCGCCGTTGTAGGCTATCTATAAAAATGGGACATGGCATCCAACTTCCCGAAGCCGACTACGTCAGTGCCCAACTCAAGCATGCTTTTGCCATAAAGCTGGCTGTTTGCATTCCGTTATGCTCTGGCGGCTGCTCTAGTGACTCCTCTCCGTCAAATGAGAGATGCTTCACACCAAGTGATGAAACAAACATGATCGTGTGCGAGAAGAGAAAAAGCTTGATGTGTCTGACGAGTTAGCGCCTGCGCGCTTTCAACACGTTTCGTCCACTAGCAGCACTTCTGACCTCTGCTTCCTTTATCTACCTGAACAGTCCCGCTGTCGTAAATCCTTCGAGCTCCAACCAAGACGACAAGTTAAATCTAGTATTATCTAACCCTTTCTCGCTACATAACGATCGTCTTTACCGAACCCAAGCGCTGCCACAGTCTGCTGCATTTCCTTTTCCCGCTCCTCGGGACTCTTTCCAGGTATTCCCAACGCCAAGCGCTCAGAGACATTCAGAGGTGCCTGCATGAATCTAGTGAAGGGTTCGTAATTTTGTTTACTCTCTTTACATCTACTTTGGTCAATTAAGCTGTTCATGTGTCTCATACTGTCACGTGATTTCGGCTTACCCTGTATCGGTTTCTGTGGCTGATAAGGAAACTTGGTCCGTTTTAGGCATGTTGGCTTTTGAATTCGTAGTTTATTCTATTTGTCTTCGTTTGCCGAATAATTGTTTGGATTTCGACTCTTTGTCTCGTCTCAGCAGTGCACGTTGCTTTGGAAGCATTGCTTTGGAAGCAAGAGGAAGCCATTATTTTATATTCTCCATGCACTGGTATTTTGATCCTGAAAAATTGTCAGCCATAAACTCGATCATTAGAGACTTCGCTTTGTGATGTCGGACTGATATCCGAACTGTCGAGGTAGACGAATCTCTCACTTGACGTTAACGCATAGCCCCGAATTTCGCCCTTTACTTTGTTCGCATGGGCGAATTCGCCAAGAGATGTGGCGTGCGTTCCAGTTCGTTTTGTATCGTACTAGTCCTTGCTATTGTTTCTTTTACCTTCTTCCGTTGGTCATTTGAATCTTACGGTCGAGGATGCCTAATAACAGTTGTATTGTTCCTACTGGAAAGCCCCTCTAATCTAATATCCTGCTGTTCCGTTATTTCTATGCCACCTGCCCCCAGCCACCGCCCGTTTCGAGTGCCTGCTCATTCAATACCCTATGTCTCTTCTCTTCGCTTTGCGAGTGTTATTTTACCCTTCCTACACTGGACAGCTTTAGCTGCGGAATACAATTCTCGACGTGCAAGGCTGAAACCAAGATCAGAATCGCAAGGGGCGGCCTCATTCAAAAGCCGCTGCAAGGCTTCTTCGTCAAGCTTTGCGTTATATTTCTCTGGTAGCAGAAAACCTATATTCAAATGGGTAGATCGCTACAGTAACCCTTCGGGTACGGCTATTTCAGCACACTACGGCTATCGGATCATGCTTATCAGTGCTACGACGTTAAACTAAGAGGCTGAGGGTAAGCCTGAAGACACACTTTTGAAACCCACATGCTGGCTTAAAGTTCGAATTGTCAGAGGGCAGCTTATCTCATTGAGCTCCAGCAACTATATAGGGCAGCGGAAGGTGCGCAAGAGTAGTTAAAGTCTGTGCAAAGATTTCCGCTAATTGCAACAACGTCTATTAGGTATAAGGCCTGCCTCTCGGTCTACCATTTTACTCTTGGCCGTCGTAAATACTTTGTGCCATCATGGAAAACATGTACCCTGAAATTCGCCATTCTGGGCTAGGTTTCGCATTGACTTCGGATCTACAATACTCTGAAACCGAGCGACCCAACTTGAGTTTTGCAGATAACTTACACATTTCCGGAATCGGGTGCTCCTCTCGACCTAATCAGACATATTCAAGTAGCAGTTTACATACTCCACATGCATATCATGCTCACGCATCCCCCACCCCACCCAGGAGTGTATCAAGCATCATAAGTATGGGCAATCAGAGTTGCTCCTATGAATGGAATGGACCTAGTTTCCAAAACATGCCCGGAAGCCAGCCTATCTCAATTGACCCTAGCCTTATTAGCACTCCGGTAAGCACTCCTCCGGAAGTTCAACTAGGCTCGCCTTACTCACCTGCCCAGAGTTATGACAATTCCTATTCCGGGTTACCATCCCAACCACCGCAGTTACAATCCCAATTTTCGCAGATGGTGGTTCCTCCGCCCAATGGTCGCCAACACTTACCTCAACGCGCTTCTGACTTACTCAGGCCTGATTGCAAACCACAGGATTTTGGACTGTCTCAACTGGCTTCCCCAAATGCATTTTCGTTCGAGGAAAGCTGCATCCAAGCCCCTACTCCTTCTCTAGTCTCTGGTGATTCGTCTTTGGAGTCTAGCCCACTAGACTCCGATTTGGGTCCACCAATGCCAGTCTATTCTAGAGAGTATTCTCCATTGCCTGCTCTTGAAAATTTTCTCGATTTAATAGTACCTTTCGATTCCGTCTTTGGATTCGCCGATGCGATGTCCCCGGGGGGATACCCAAGCGTTCAGGAAGGGTCCGAGAGAAGGCGTTCCCCTACTCCTTCGCTATCATTTGGGCCAACAGCTCCATCTTCATCGAATATATCGAGTCGCTCCTCAAAAACAAGTTCTGCGAGATCTTCAAAAAAAGGGTCAACAATTACTTCAGCAACTTCTTCCTTTACAAGGAAACGTACAAAGTGCTCTAGTAAATGCAGAACCGGCATGAGGAAGTCGACCATACAGAAACGGAAGAATCGTGTTGTGGACACGCAAAAACCACTCACTGCCACCAATCTGGAAGAAATCAATCAAAGGTGTAGAAAAGTACAGGCGCTTCAAATGGACAGGGAGACGAGGCCCCCAGAAGACCAGTTACAGAACCAAGCGGATGCGAGCACGGCTGCGGCTGCCTGCATCTGTAATCCAAGGACAAAGGACTTCGATTCGAATACGGCTTTGGTGGAAGCCAACAAGGTTTCATCAGATGGTCTATGTGAGACGGAAGACTACGAGGAAGAATCGAGTTGCAGTGACTCGCCATTCCCAGACTCGCCTGATAGCACCGCGCGCGGAAACATTGTACGCCCAGTTTTATCGCCTCTGAAAACGGACTTAGTCAATCGCGTCATGACTGAATTTTACCGGCTCTTCGATGCAAATGTTGGTGTTCAGACCCACACGCAAGAGGCCGAAGGTTCAAATCACGAGAGTTCGACGGACAAGCAATCTCAGTGTCCCGTCAACTCTAAAACGATAACATGCAATTCCTCAGCGCAAAAGCGTAAGGGTTCTGACGGCGGTGCATTGCCTCCAAATGGTGGCGATGATCATGACGACGAAGACGAACATCGCAAACGAAGAAAATTGGATCCTGGCCCCCTTGAAACAAAGCTGTTTGGACGAAAAAAGTTTGCATGTCCTTTCTTCAAGCGCAATCCTAGCAGTCATTCATCTAATAGAGCATGTGTCTATCCCGGATTCCCCAGTATTTCTCGAGTGAAGGAACATTTGTACCGAATACATGCCTTACCTATTCAATGCGCGCGATGTCGCCAGATATTTGATAGTGAGGAAGAACTAACTATCCACGGTAGAGCACGAGAAAGCTGTGAATGGAAAGAAGCAGCTCCAGTAGAAGGCGTCAGCAAAGCACAAGAGGCAAAGTTGAGGAGTAAAAAAAGATCTACAAATTTGATACCCGAGGAGCAGAGGTGGAAGTCTATATATAAAATACTCTTCCCTCAGGACGCAGATAACCAGGTACCTAGCGCATGTAAGATCTCATCAAGAACTTCTTTTTTCGCCAAAGCTAACAAAAGTTAGATTGCGATTTCACGCCTGCAACCCCATTGACGCCATCTGGATCGCCCAATTCACAGGAATTCGTCAGATTCGAAGACTTTTCAAAGAAGAAGCTCCCCGAATTAGTGCGAGGTTCCTTAGAAGAGCTGGTGGAACAGAACACGCAAATGCAGCAGCTAGAGGAGACTCTTAAAAGTCAGCTCATTGACATCGTTCGAGAATGTCAAATAAAGCTATTTACTATGTATCAACAGGCGCGAGAAACCGGCTCGAACACGCCAACCAACGATGCAAATGCTATCTCCTCCCAACAATTCGACAGTCGCCAAGCAGAAAGAAACCCGGCCAGAGCGGAATTGGCAGAAGTATATGTACCACCTCTTCTAGTACAAGGATATAGCAATGGCCCCGATTTGGATGAAATTCAAAATGCACGCCAACATAAACCGAAAGGCTCAAGTGAACCTTCTGACTCGGGATATGGTTCTACAAATATTACCTTCGAAAACTCTGAGTCTCTCCGTCAACTACATTCCGAGACACGTACTGATGAGAACCCATCAGTCAACGTGGATGTAGTCGGAAATCTCGGTTCTCAGACTGCTACGAGCCAATATCCCTCCTTTGGTAATTCACAGACAAATCAATCATTCGATTCCTTCCCCCCAAGCTATATTCAAGATACCCAGACATATTCTCAGCCGGACAATTATTTCACTCAGACCTCTGATGTTGATATTTTTCAAGACCTATCTTTCGATTGCACACCCTCTCTCGACCCTTCGCAAAGTTTCACGTCTCCTTGGCCTCCGAATTTCGACGAAGAAAGCTCCACATTTCCGAGTTTTGGAGACGCACCGCACACTCAGTAGCAGCTCTATGGTGAGGGGTCTCATGTACAAAAGAAAATGCGGTCCTCATGTTGGCTTTAGAAGCAATTCGTTATATTTTTGGGATCCACGTCACTTCAGTTTAGATGTGCCCTAGTTATTTAGCCACGATATCCATAAATTGTTCTAAGATTTCAATGTGTTACCAAGCAGCACTGTTTTCCGCCTCTTTGCAAACAACACACAGCCTAACTACATGGCACTGCTTGAAGGCTACGCGGCGTGTTTAACACGCTTGGCACTCACCTACTTAATCACTCTTTCGTTTATTAAAAGACTATTAATATACTCGTAAAGCAATGTATAAATACAGAGTAATAGTCATAAAAAAGAAGAGTACAAAATATACTAAAACCCAAATGTTAAAGCACTAACTTAAAATTCAGATAGCTATAAATTTTAGAGCGCCCGTAATTAGATATTAAAAAAAACCTAAGTTACGGAATAGCCTGTAAAGAGTGGCTACTTTAAACTAAGTATGGCTCTAGACTAAAGTAAGTAGTTTTTAAAAAGGAAAGTTAAGAAGGTCTTTAGAATGAATGTATACATTTACGCTAGACCATAAATTTAGAGCGTGAATCCTCCTTTGAAACAGAAGGGGATATTAGGAAAGTACTCCGGGAGTATCTCATTGATGTGAGTTAGATAGAGAGCCATAGACACACTACGTCCGAATCCGAATCTTGATATCAGATACGGGCTGCAATGTGATCACATTCGGCTTCCCATTCTGGGGTACGCTTGGCATTAGGTACGTTGACGTGGACCATTCCGAGGCCTCGCTGAATGGTATGATAAGGCTGTCGTGGTCTCCACAATGGCGGTCTCAAGCTCTAGCGTAATTCCTTCATAATACTATTATGGTTAGTACGTGTGATAGGTATCGCGCAGGAAGCCCAAGCACAGAGAGGGAATGCAGGATAAGGGGTAGAACGAGAGAGTAATCCTTAGGGTCGGACGCAGAGGTACGGAGGCCGAAGAACCTATACCTAGTGCTAAGCTCGCAAGCCACTCAGGGGGTCAGATAGCTGTAACAGTAAGCATTTTTAAATGTTTCATGTGATAGTAGTATATTATTAATCTCTTCTTATTATATAGTTATTTAGTTAATTTTAACTAGTTAGTGCTTTTCTTTTAAAACTATTGCTAATGTTTTAAACTTTTATTGAATACGTATTCTCTTTGAAGGGTATAAGTTATCTGAATTCTATTTAAAAAAAAAAGGGTATAATATCCTGTTTTAAACCACTTTTAATTAGAGGAATAGAATTTACTTTACTATTCTTGTTGTACTTAGAAAGAGTTAACTTTATAAAATACATTTTAAAATAAAAATATTTTACTTTACCTACTAAAACACAATCTTTCAATACTGCGTTTACTCTTCAGCCCACCAACGTTCATATTTCGGTTGTTTGGAAAAGGGGTCTCGTGGGTATCTCAGAAAAGGGGGGAAGCGATTCTTTGCAAAGGCTGGACGGACCAGATCGGAGAGAAGAGAGGAAATGTTGCTTTCGTGAGTGCAGTTCCTGCAACATTAGCGCCCGGCCTGTTAAGCTAAACTCATCCTGATTTGCGTCGCACTTCGGTTTCTGCTCGACTAATCTTGTTTCCCTGCCTCTCATGTGTGGGTCTGGGCATGCGTCCTTGTCTCGCTCGACGATATGCGGATCGATTTTGTTGAGCACGAGTCGAGGTTGTCTTGGAGGATTCGATTCTTCTCGTGCCGTTCATTCGTCAAGTATTTGTTCCCACCTCTCTCAAACGAGAGAGATAACGCATCTTAGACACAATGGAAATCGCCATCTTAGAGTATTTGCGGCAAATGGAGCGCTGAATGTGTTGGCGGGTGGCCCTGTGGGAGGACAAGAGATGGACGGAAATTTGCGTCTTCTCGCCCTTTGACTCAGGCAAACGTTTCCATAGTCGGAACACTCCACGTCAATGCTCCGCAGCAGGTGCTTGGAATGCGTTGGCTTCCAAGACGCCTGTGCCGCCGTCGTCTATTTCCGGCTCGCAATCTCTTCCGTTCGATGTTACGTGTAGGTAAATATTCGTGAGGGGGTTGTAGATGGTTCTAGGGGAACTGAGCAGGGTGATTTGCGTGCTGATACGCGTTCTAGGAGAAAAGATAGTGTGGGGGGTCTGGCTGGGCGGACGCAGTGAGGCAGATGATAGTGATTTAGTAAAAAGGATGGAGTCAGATGCTTTTGTGTAGGGAGATCTCGAGGCAAATCTCCTGCTTGGCTTACTGAAAGACGTGGCGCTGAGGCCCAAGTGTTTACTAAGAGGGCGTGATCCCACAATGGCGCGCTGTCCAATGACAATTGCACGTAGCAAAGGGATCCTTAGGCGAAAAGAGCGTTCTCCAGAGGCAAAGGAGGGAACCCAACACCATGGCTCCAGCCAACGCCTCAAAAGTGTAAAAAGAAAGCTGGCGCAAGACATGGGAAAGTCAAATCCGTGAATCTATACACCGAGTTGCATGAAAAGCACAGACATAGTTAATAGAAATTCCATATACCTTTGTCCCAAGGGAGAGAGCAATTTGAAAAAGTTAGGTTTATATAGATAAACAAAACATTAGATATTTAGCGTGTTCTGCTTGGTGGAGCCTGAGAGACAGTCATCAGTAATGTGAATGACAGTGCACCACCCACATAGCTCTGCCAGGACGTCTATAATTGTACTGCAAGCGACCTTAGAGTAGGTCGTGGTGCACAGTGTCCACCTTAGTGCTGTGGGAGATGTAGTTGTAGGGTAGGCTAATCACCAAGTGCATGACGCGTTGGAGAAGTTTTGTCCGCCCCTTCAAGAACCATTGCACTCTAAGTTGTGCCCTTAGTTGGCTTGAATATATCTACACGATGCCCCCGACTGCCGCTAAGGTCACAGCAAGCAACGCCGTGGACATAAAAGCAACCTTAGGTACAGTGGAAAGCAACCGCCATACTTCTCTTTGACCTGTGCAAGACACAATGACGGCGCGGAGAATTAGAGACTCGGCGTTCCGCCAGATGCAACCCCTCGAGTACACAATTGTCCTCGATGAAGATATATTGCAGTCCATTACGCTGCCCCAAATGCCACAGTTAATGCCATAGTACGATGGAACCATTTCCTCAAGCAAGGAGGGCTTCGTTGATCGGGCCAACTCTGGTTCTGGCATGGCGTGCTTGCAAGCTCGGGGAAAGGTAACAGCCTCAAGATCCCAACTCTTGTAATTTAGGTGATTGACTAAAAAGGGACAAATAAAAACCGAGCATCTTGAATTTATCAAAAGATATCTACGATACGAAGCTCCTTCGAAGTCCGATGTCCTCGGCCGAGCATACAATACGACAACTCCTTGCTGCAAGACGTTGTGAAAGGAATACTTGCGATATTTGTCGCTACTGGGGATATTACTGACCCCCCTTCCTCCATTGGCTTGGCTGCAGGGTTTCGCATTTCGATCCCTCGATCCCCCGGCTTGCTTGATGTCGGTCGGTACAAATGAATACTAGCTTCGCCACAAAGCGTCCCGAGAGACGATGGTAACCGTCGAACCATTTCCGATGTGGACAATTGCTCTTTCTAGTTCCGCCGGTCCCTTTCGGGGTCGAGGTTAAGAGTCGCTGATATCGAGGTAGATCCAATACGTCCCCCCACAAGGGTTCGCCAATCATGCCATACCTCTGACCGACTCATGACATGTTCAGTGTCCTCAGATCTTCTCAACAAAACCTTTTTCGATTCGTCGAACCGTGGAAAAGGGTGGGAAATAGGTCTCACACCGACATTTCTGACTCAAGAAACACATGCGCTACCGCTGCCCCACTCTCTTCAACCAAGGGCATAACGGAAGGCAATATAATAAGGGTGGAGCGGAAGGGGAAACAACAATATCAAAATATAGTACCGCAACGTGCTGCTGCAGATAGCAAGGAGGCCCCTGTTGAAACAGGCTGCGAATAAAGAGGCGTCTGTTGGGAGGTCGGGTTTCAGAGCGATGCGCGTCGAAGGCATCATCATATCGATCCATCAATTCTTCGAATAAACGATAGCATCGATGTGTTGCGCTGACAAAGCACTCGAAGGACGAAATGAGCATTGTTGTCAGTCGTGTTCTGAGTCTTGATTTCGCGATCAAAGGCCAGCATCGGCATTCCAGTGCCCATTAGTCGCAATGTCGTACAAACTGAATCTCGAAGGGAAACCAGTCGTTCACGCCAGCGGCCCGCTTGGCTTTCTCACAGACGGAAGATTGGGCTGCCACGTGTTGGGAATCCTAGGACCACGCGGTTATCTTAACGAATTGTGCCATGACTCGTTACTCGGGTAGCCAGTTTTTCCCGTCTGGGCGGAAGATCTGCGTCCGTTCAGGACGAGATAGGACGACAGGAGATCTCCAGATGATGCCTCGACACTGACATCCGTGGGCTGGATGGGTTCTTGTGGAATATTGGAGAAATCAGCATGGCCTGATGTGTGCAGAGGCGGCACTTTGCCCGAAGGCTTGCCTTAAGGACTGATGAAACGGGGGCCGAAATCAATTGCCAACGACATCTAGGAAGTCTGAGAGAGCCGGAGAGCAGGAAAAGTCGACGGTGCTCCCTGCGAGAATTGGGCCAGGAGACGCATTATCAGTGTCACCATGTTAACGTCGTGCTTGGCAACAAGTAGCACGGCCGGTACCCCGAGGAGCGTGCTATCGGCGGGTATCTCGGGTGTGCAGAAATCCCAGGTGTTCGTTTCACACATTGACCAGCGGATAGCAGGTGTGGTGAAGCGGAGGAAGTTTCCGCTAGCAAGATGGCGCTATGCGAACACGAGAAGCCGGACTCTGCTCACCGACACTGAACTGGGCGGGAAAAGTAAGCTCCGCAAGCTGGCAAAAGGACCCCTTTCCTGGTGCTTTT
This sequence comes from Lindgomyces ingoldianus, assembly GCF_010093535.1. NCBI lineage: Eukaryota > Fungi > Ascomycota > Dothideomycetes > Pleosporales > Lindgomycetaceae > Lindgomyces > Lindgomyces ingoldianus. The sequence goes on from NW_022985174.1 coordinate 202,728, forward strand.
GGATCTGAAACGTGGGGGACACTTGCTTTTCTTCAGCCCTCGCACGTGCCGAGGGTCGGAGATTTACAGCGCTCAGAACAATTTCCACTGCTGCAAAATTGGATGATGAGCGAATGTTCCCAGCGCCTTCGTTGCTAGCCCTCATCCAGCTGCTCAAAGAAACCCCCTCACGACCTGGGCATACCTGAACCCCCGTGGCGTTTACCATGAAACGCTCCACCGATGGTGATTCGCAGGCTGATCCCTGACTGGGCCCAGCGAGCGAGACGACGAGTGAAGGCGCTGCAATTTTGCCAGGCCGAAAGCGGACGCGATGGGAAAGGCTCCGGCAGCATGGGTAGTCTGGTTGGCCCAGCGCCGACTTGGCAAGGACGGCCTTGAACAGGACGATGTCTCGCAGCAAACCGCCAAACGTGTCGGTGGGGCTGGTCGCACACGTGGAGACGCGGGACATCTATCTCTCTCTCTCATCTCCAGAAAAGAAATAGCAGACTCTTCACCTTTGCGCTATGAGGAATGGATCTGCCGTGCCAACCAGCGCTGATCGTATGCACATCGCTGCCGCGTCGCACCCTTTTGCACACAGTGGCTTCGCTGCTCCCCTTGAATACGATGCTCGCTGCAACTGCGTTGCGTCGAGGCTCGCGAAAAGGGGCTCGTCTGAGAATAAGTAAAAGTCGAACCAAAGTGCTTTTCCCAGCCTGGGCCTTTGTTCTCTCCTTGCTGACGGCAGCGCGGGTAGCCGAAGCAAGGGTGCAACGTGGAGTGCACGTTGCCTGTGGAATCAAAATTGGCCACAAGCTAGCAGCAAACCTCCGCTCCTCTCAGAAACGTTGGCAGACGACGTTCCGCTCTCGGGGTTCGGCCTAGTTGGACATGCCCGCTCTGTGTGGCCTTCAAAAGCAGACACTTGCCAATCGTCTCGCGGGGCGACCCTCCTCACCGTGGCATGATGTCGCCACCATGCGTTACACGAAAACGGGGGCTGTCCATAACTGGGAAAACGGCGGTGCAGTATTCGAAACCCGGGTTGACGCTGGTGTCTGGGAGTCTGCGTGGCCCTGCTGTGTGAGAGGCGACGACATTCAGCACCTCTCAGCCCAACCAAGTGGTTGCTGTTGGCAGGTGTAACACTTGTCGCCTGCTCGCAACCTCTGCTGCTGCTCGAAGAAGAGGCTGCATGGAGGACACCTGTCTGCGTCATGCGAAAAGAAACGTCTCAATCAGACCCGCATACACCCATATAGCACAGGAGGCGCCGCGGATGCACAAGTCTGGCTGGCTGCAGCTCAATTGCGTGCAGGTGCGGACACACAGATGCTTGCAATAAAGCACTGCACGCCCATCCCCTCTTTCATCGCCTTTGTCTCCCCATGAGCGTCGCCGATACACGGCCGCTGTGGATCTCGTGCGATACGAGTCTGCACGCACAAGAGCGACGAGCTCGGCCGGTCGAGCAGGCAGCCATCTAAGTAAGAGCATGAGACATCCCAGGGGAGTTGATGAGGATGGGGAGGATGAGGATGAGGATGAGGATGATGATGATGATGATGACGATGATGATAATGATGGTGTTGTTGTTATTGTTGTTGTTGCTGTTATTGTCGTCGTCAAAGTTATAGCAGTCAGCACGGACAGGGGTGGAGGGGGGGTGCGGGGGAAAGGCACGGCAGAAAGCCAGGACAGTGTGTGGGCTTGGAGGTTGTCAGACATATTGCACGTCGACGCCCACGCAGCACAAGCACCGGACTGATGAGATGACAGCGCGGTGGTTGCTTTTGGAGTCTTGGATAACCGCCTCCAAACTTTGAGGACTGCGAGGACCGGGCAGCCGACGCGATGCGCAGACGCTGGCCCGGCAGGCTCGGGAGTCGGGCGGCGAGCTGGAGTGGTTACAGGAGGGGGTGCACACTATCGCGGAGAGACAGGCCACAGGCTAGCGAGCTCAGGCCCGCGCTCGTCCTGCAACAAGCTCGATCTGCAGGGATACCTCGTGGCCGCCCTTTCGCCAGCCAAGCATTTTATTCCCAAGGAGTCCTGGGAGCATGCCAGCGCGTGTGGCAGACCTCGCCCATTGCTGCTGGGGGGGCTTCGGGGCTGGCTAGTGCCTTTGTCATCGCCCACCTCGTTTTAGCCCTCGGCCGGCGTTGTCTAAGCTGTCTTAGGCGTGTGGTCGCCGCTGGGGCGGCAGAAAAAGTCACTGGTCACGGCCGCCCAGCGACACAGACCTCTCTGACCGTCGATGGAGCCACCCTTGCTAGCCCGTACCCACTTGCTCGCTCCCTTCGTCAAGCCTGCGACCTTCTTCTCCGCGACGCTCCTGCCTCTGTCGGCCAGATGCCGTTGACGACTCCCTACCTTCCTCAGACTGTTTCTGCCTCTTTGCCCGCATCGTCCCTTCTACCTACTAACACTCAGAATCCACAGCCTCAGCCCAGCATCAACGACGAGCAGGTCCACCTCGGACAAGTAGCAGACCGAGACAGGTCTGGCAGAGCCGTCGCCACGAGGGACACAACGGCAGCCTCACGCTCCGCTGCCCGCCGCTCTACAGAGAAACGTCGCTCTACCCTCACTTCGCGCTTTCCGCTCCTGCGAAAGAGCAGTCGCGAAGCCACAGGCCCGACGCTGACCTCTACTCCCGCCGGCCACATAAGAGGAGCTAGTAGTGCCTCCATCAACCTTCCCGCTTCCGCCGACTCTCCCTTCCTCTCCACAGGAGCCCCGCGTGCTTCCCCAGCATCTGCACGAGGCCGATTTGAACGCAAGAGCGAGGAATTGCGTCTGCGAGAACCTTCCTTGAATCCCAGCGTCCACTCGGTAGGCCACGAGTCGGTTGCAGATAACGCATCCATCCACTCGACCACCCCGCTCCGGCCCGCAGCATCGAATTTGTCGATCCGGGCGCCGACTGCAGAGGAACAGACGGGACAGGCTAGTCTGGATTCCCGACGACTGGCATCGACCGCTGGAAGCTCACCCCGAGCCGCTGACAAGAAGATGCATCAAACTTCGTCAAGGCTGCTCCGCATGACGGACGATGAACGGCCCTTTACTCGAGTAAGTAGCATTAATTGATATATTTCAGTCATATATATGGCCCCAATATGCTCTCTTGTTTGCATATCCTCACCGCACCTCACTATTCATTTCTGACCCTAATAATTCGTGCGTCCCAGCTGACGTGCCCCTCAACCTACCCCCCCTGGAGTGATCTCAGAGTTCAGCTAATAACGTGATTTCAGGACTTCAAAGACTTGTTCTCCACCTTGATGGTGTCGCTTCCCCTTACTCCTCACAGGGTCCGTTTCCGTATGATCGACTTCACCTTTACTTCAGACGAAGCTATTACCAATCTCGGCTCTCTGAAATTCTCACAATCAAACCGCATGCCCGACCCGAAGGACTCCTCTCGAGTTGTCACCACTACGACGACTACCACCTTCTCCATGGCGAAGGAAATGGCCCGCTCAGTCTGTCAGAAATTCTTCGAAGCAAAGTTCATCGAATCTGTTGAAAGTAAAATTGACTTCCAGAACAAAAACTCAGTATGGCAATTGACTCCCAAGGGTATTCACATCTTGGAAAGGTTCTGCAGCCGCAACGGTATTCAGTCCGCCCATGTTAAAGCTGTTATTGATTCAAGCCGCAACCCTCGCCAGCTCGTGATTCTTGAGCGAGATATCGACACGGATAAGCTTCATCACGATGAGCAGACTGTCGAGATTATCTTCCGAAGATTTGTGGGCGCAACTGTGAATGAATCACTGTCGGCAGACTCAGACTCCATCCACGAATTCTCAAGGAGTGACGTTGGCGTCCGTATGATAAAGCACAAGCCATCGAACGCCAGGCCGTATGAGCACGTCTTCACAGGCAAAGCTACCGTTGATTGGTTGATGGATTGCTGCACGATGGTCGACCGCCGTGAAGGCCTCGAGATCGGCCAATTGTTCCTTGACCTTCGCCTTATCACTCCAGTAGACGCCCGAGCTCCAGGGAACGATACTAAATTCGTTCCAACAAAGCAAGCTCAATACTACGTCACTGTCCACGGCCAGCAGATCGCTGGTTGGACTGAATTCGACGATTCCCCTATTCCAGCAGACCCCAACTCTGGGAAATCTCGTGAGGGAGCTGCCCGCGATTCCAACAGCAACCGTACCAATGTGATCATCCGTAACCCCTCTTGGCGCCTTCTCTATCGCGAGTTCCTGAAAGATACCATGTGCGAGGAGAATCTGTCCTTCTACCTGGAGGTGCAAGAGTTCAGGGCCCAGTACACCGCTGCTGTCAGTATCACTGGCGATCACAAAATTGAGACCATTCGGGAGACACTAGCTGCGGCCTATGGTGAATTTTCATTCTACCTTCCCATTCCTGACACAACTCGCTAATCAACGTCTAGGCTTATATAACGCCTTCCTCGCCCCCGGATCACCGAATGAACTTAACATTGACCATGCCCTGCGGACTCAGCTCGCGACCCGAATGACCCGTGCTGTCGGTGACGACACTGCGATGATGCAAAGCTTGGTAGAGGTTGCTCTGCTTTTCGAGAAGGCCCAGAATTCCATCTTCAAGCTCATGTCGAGTGTACGTACACCGTAAATTGGGTTCAAATCAAACTGATGCTAAAATGTTTCAGGATTCTGTGCCAAAGTTCATCAAACACCCAAAGTATGGCCCTCAGCTGCGGGGCCTGGACGCTGCTGCTGCTGCTGCCTATGTAGCAAACTCGAACATGTCGTCATCTCGGTCCTCATAGGAGGGGATCGAATTTGATCGACGGTTCTCATTTGCGTTGTTTTAGGCGGGCTTTATAATTGCATTATTCCCCTTATCCACCAGGCATTGCAAATTAGACTTAAGGCGTTAGGATAGGAAAATACATTTAGCATTATTGGAGGCTGTCTGTGGGTATTTTCACATAGTCGTTTAATTCTGCTTCCCCTAGTGGGGAGCTATAAAGAGAGTGAATGACATCATTTGAATAAGTTGTGCTTTACAGTAGTCGTATCTCAACTTTGTGCAAGTGTTTTGATTGCTATGACAACCACAGTCGCGCCTTCTAATCTGACCGTTTTACGGAGAAGCTTTGAGCTAAGGGCATTGATTGCCTATTTGGGCAGGTAACAGAATAATGAGTATCCTCCGAGGCTCTTGCTGGTGTAATCGCTAGTCAAATCTCTCTTAACATCTGCCACTCTAGCTCTCCGCTTTGAGGATACAAGTATGGTCGATCTAACTTAAACGAGAATCTTATTTCTTTGTTTACTTGCTGCAAAATCTCCTACGGAAGACACAGCCTCTGCTCAGCCATGCTTCTATCTTCGCCGTGTCTGTTTAGACAGCCTGCTTTGGGATTCTCCTAAAGCTACTGAAAAAAAATAATTTGTATCGCACATTTCTTTTCAACTTGGCCTATGCTTGCCTCTACACCATCGGGCAGAGCAGAACTTCTTCGGGTTGCTCCTTGCTGCATTGAACAGCTCTACTCTTAGAAAAGTTCTGTGAGCATGAATCTACAACTCAGAACTTCGGCCCGACCTCGCAAACACCTCCTCACTCCAGTTCCGGAGAGTCCGTTCTTGACATCATCCCTTGTCGCAGCTCCCACGTCTGCATTTAGAAAGGCCCGACATGCACAGTTTTACACATAGCTACTCCCGCAGCTGCAACCACTCTTTCGGAATTCACTGCCACGTGTGTTGTGCACGGTAAATTTCGGTAAAACCGTCTGTACATGCGTAGGGATCCCAAAAGCCACAAACTCATGGATGGCGACAGCAAAGCAATATCTGTGTCATGGTAGTCGCACGGTTAGTCCCGTGCTAGGTACTAGTGGGCCGCAGGGCCAGCCGTGAATGTCGGCACACATGCACATTATTCACGTCGATGCGGAACCTTAACGGGGGGGATGCTGGCGCGTGTGTAGCGTGTATTAGGGTAGATCCTGGGGATGTTTAGTAAACGTGGGTGGCGAGTTGAAGGGAAGTCCTAATTTGGGGGTTTGGAGGGCGGTATTAGGGCTGGCTGGCAAAAATGGAGAATGGAGCCATTGGGGGGGGAAGCGGCAGCTGAGCCAAGATGATACAGGGCAAGGCTGGATGAGTCAAGTCGGGTCGCAATGCCTCAAACAAAGAGCTTACTGTGAAGAACAACGTGCTGATAGGCGCTGCATGCATCTCATTTGGCCAGAACGTCGTGGGGGAATGGATATACTATTCATGTCCGAGATGCATGCAGATGGGCGACTGAGGACCAAGATTGTTGCGTGTCAGGGAGATAGAGTTGAGATGGTGTGCATTCGGGGGGGGGGGGGGGGGGGGGCTTTGGTGTGCCCAGATGAGGTTCAGAGGTTGGGAGGGAGCTCGTGGCAGCACGCTTTTCCCACGAGGGCCGCCACGGCGTGCATTTTGGGTTGGTGGCGGGTGCGGATTCCGGGCCTGTGGATCGAAGGCGTGTTTGAGTTTGACGACTTCGCCTTGAGCACAGTAGCCGAACCACATCTGAATCTCTCCCTCACTCAGTCCAGCCTCCACACAGTCGCCGTTTGGAATCTAGAGTGTCATGCTCACGGATGGCATATTTGTGGTGGGTTCCCACTATCATCGGAAGCCGTACTGTGCTCTCACTCAGGTTTCCGGGTTCCTAGTCCCGACAATTTGTGATTGTGGTTTGATGTCAAGTTGCTGAGTGGGTTTGGCGGTTTGACCACGATCGTAATTCCAGCGTCCTGGATTCTCCGACCGGCATTTGCACATGGCAGGTGGCTGCGAGAGCTGGATCTCATTCGATTAATGTGAAACTCGTACCTTCAGGCTGCACAGTTGCGCGCTCCTCGTACGATACTCACGTATGTGGTGGGGAATCTCGGGAAAAGTCGCGAAACCTGCACAATTCCCCACCACAGCTACAATTGGGCTTGGAGAAGGTGGACCGAGTTTCCCAAGAGAAAGGACTCCTGAGAGAGACAGAGACTGAAAGTGGTTGCGTCATTGTCATGTGACTTGGTAATTTATCGATAAGGGATTTCGCGTTGCCGAGCCGAAAAAGCGTGTTGTGGTTTGTGTTGTGGGTAACACGGAGGAGAGGGTTATTCCGAAGACGCGCCAACAGGCAACAGTTCAGCATATCAGCTGGAGCCTCGTTAGGCTTCACACTGGGTTACGCGGCTTTTTGTTCGTCTGTTATTCGCGTTACAGGAGAAGAGGGGAATGGCGCCTGCACCGCCTGGGGTACGTTGTTGCATCAATGATTTTGTCACGGTTGTTGCAAACAGGAATACTGACGGCAGGAATAGAGCCAAATTGCTCCATTGCCATCGAATCTCCCGTTTCGAATCATCAGCAAGACGATTGGACAGGGTGCCTATGCATCGTATGTATTCCCGCTTTCTACTTTTGAGTCTAATCCTAGAACTTTCCATACCCTTTTCAACACCATCCCGCTAACCTCCACACTGCTTAGAATTCGCAAAGCATGTCCCCTGCATGCCCCAAAGCCCGTCATCGCCGTCAAATTCATCAACAAAGAACATGCCTTCCGACAAGGTCGTCTGTCCCCAAAGCAGCTGAAGATGGAGATAACCCTGCACACCCATCTCGGAAAACACCAAAACATCATCCACTGCGTGGGTTCCGGCGAAGACACCATTTGGACTTGGATTGCTATGGAGCTTGCCGAGGGCGGCGACCTCTTTGATAAAATCGAAGCCGATGAAGGTGTTGGAGAACACATTGCGCATTTTTACTTTACCCAGCTAGTGTCGGCGGTGAGCTTCATGCACAGCAAGGGTATTGCACATAGAGATATTAAGCCCGAGAATGTGCTTTTGAGTGGGGAGGGGGATTTGAAGTTAGCGGATTTTGGACTCGCGGCGCTATTCAAGAAGGATGGGGCTTTTAGACTGTGTAATACGGTTTGTGGGAGCCCGCCATATATCGCTCCGGAGATTGTGGGTGGCAGGAGAAGTAAGAGAGCGGATCTACTGGATGCTGGGTACGCGGCAAATCTGTGCGATATTTGGAGTTGTGGGGTTGTGTTGTTTGTGTTGCTCGTGGGGAACACTCCCTGGGACGAACCAACAATGCGCAGTGAGGAGTTCAAGGAATACGTCGAGACAAATGGTCGGACTACCGACGAGCTCTGGCAAAAGATTCCTCCCGAGATTGTGTCGCTGCTCCGCGGCATGCTCAAACTAGATCCAGCATCCCGCTTTACACTCGACGAAATCCGGACACATCCCTGGTTCACAAAAGAGAACCCTTACCTCTCACCTAATGGGACTAACGCAAATCCAATCGGCCTGGCTACACAGATGCTTTCCCAGCTTCGAATAGATTTCTCGCAAGACCCAACGGCTTCCCAACAGCGCGGCGGGACTCCCCAGGACTCAGATGCAATGGACATTGACTCCTTCCCTCGACGCTCACATGCCCACCCCGCAAACATCAACATGATGATATCTTCCACGCAGCCCGAAACCCCTGTCGCTGAAACTCCATTCGATTGGGAACGACCACCTCGACTAGGCACGCACGATGGGATTTCTGCATCACAGCCGGCTATCGGGAATGGCCATCGTCCGACATACCAATCGCAGCCGCTTACCCAGACGCCATTCCTAAGCCAGTTTCCGTCCAGTACTCAGGATTTGCTGTCCCAGGATCCGAGTTTGACGCAATTCACACCCACACCCTCGGTCCCACTAACTCTGACGCAAGCGGCTCGTAAATTCAAAGACGTCCTGCCTAACTACTCGCTCGCGCGCTTCCTGTCGCCACTCTCACTCTCGCTCCTCATCCCCCTTCTCACCGAAGCCCTACACCGTCTAGGTGTCCCAGTTCCATCATTCGGCGACGAGCAAGTCGAGCAGTGGGAGAGAGATGGTGAAGCGAGTGTGAGAGTTAAGATGGCGGATGGTAGACGTCAGGGGTTGAATGGACATTTGGTTGTGGAGAAGGTTGTCTTTGGGGGCGAGAGGATGTGTGAAGTCAGGTTTGTGAAAGCAAGTGGAGATCCACTGGAGTGGAGGAGGTTTTTTAAGAGAGTAGTTGTTTGTGTCGGAGATGTAGTTTTGAGGCCTGGGTAATTTTGGGGGGGTTAGGGAGATGGGAAGGGTACGAGTCTACGCAAGTGGCATGTGGTATGATTAAGTGGATGTAATTCGAATTTGCATTGGATGAATGTCTTAGATGTGTATTGTGGCCGGCTGGATTTCACATATTACGCAGCATGGATTGCTGCGCGTTAAGGACTTCACTCAGGGATCAAATAGAGTACGACAATAAATTAGTTTAACTGAATGTGTCGTCTAAACGTAACAACAGAGATAATGTAACAGCTCAGAACTCGGCGACAATCCCAAGATTTCTAGTCGGAATCCTGCCAGAGGAGTGAAGGGAATTATGGGGTTGAACTTTGTGGCGATGTATCAACAGGAACGATTGGGACATGAAATACACGGCAGAAACTGTATCGTTTAGTGACATCAATTGCCTACTTTAGTCTAGGTACAGGCTACAGAACCATGCTTAGACTTGTAGAAGGACCGATCCGTAGAAACCGTTGATATACACTTGTGTGGGATATCCGTAGAGTGAGTAGTAGTTCGATACCGCATCATACCACTGATATCACAGCTATGATGCCCCGCCAGCCAAATCCTCCCCCAATTATTCTGAACTTAAGAGGTGTAGAGGTCCCATGAGTATACCTCTCTACGAAACGGAAAAAAAGTTTTGTGGTAGTTGATCATAGCTGTTTAGTTTATCTTTTGTGCTCATATTCGGGTTCCATTGAGAACAGGGAGGCCCTTTAGCTTCGCCGATAGCAATGGTTTCAACGACCACAACTGTGCCCACTAGGCCCTCGTGACAGGCGGCACAGTTTGAACGTTGGTGAAAGTTTGGGTCATAAAGCAGGGGGTGATATAGCACGCCTTGGAGACGGAGGCATAGCTTTTGTTATAACCTTTGCTGTTCGGGTCGTGCTCAAGTGGGTGCGAGGTGGGGATTTTGAGGCTGTCTAGCGGGTGGTGAAGGCATTGGAAAGTGTGAGCAGAGGCACACGTGTCCTTTGGTTCCTCGGGGTGTCCAAAGTGAGAGTATTCAACCCAACGCAAAGTGAAAGAGCCCGATCGGCCGTAGATTGCAGGCTGACGTAAATACTTCTATCAGGCAAAACCCATCTCACCTCAAGCCTAACCTACTTTCAACTACCTTGACAATATCTCTCCAATCTCTCATAGCACCGCCACCAATATCACCACAAGCTAACTCCTTTTCCATGGGTTGCAGTACCTCAAACCAACCCCCGTTCTTCACGCCCCAGTCCTCATCCAACACTTTAACCTGCTGCATTGTAATCGGCTGCTTCCACATCGCAGTATTCATAGACGGTGCTACAAGTATCTTTTTCTTCATCCCAACCCCCTCTCTACCTTCCCCCCTTTGTCGACCAAGACCAGGAAGATCTCGGATCGGATCTAGCTCGCCGGTCGTATCCCATGCCCTGATGACAGAAAGTAACAGGTTGTCTGACCAGCCTTGAGTGATTTTTTGCCAATGAGTCTGCGCTTAATGGTGCCACGACCATCAAGTCCCCAGCGCCGAAGCTCGATGTGTAATATCTTGTTGCCTCGAACCCAGGGATCTCGCCACTCATCCTCATCGAAGTATATCCCGCCTACATTCGGGAGCGCCTCTATATCGTGTATTGAAGGCTGTTCGGAGCTCTGACCGCGCAAGAAGTTGGTTGCAGGGGATGTGAAGATGAGGCGAATGGAAAGATTCTGGTATTTTGAGAGAGCGTTTATCATGTTGGGGATTTTGATAGTGGCAACAGAGCCTGTGGCGCATAAGAGGAGGTGGATCTTGTCATCATCAAGAGGGAGGTCGAGGGTGTCTTTTTGCACTGGCTTTAGGTTCAGTGGTTTGAGGTTTGTTAATGTAGCGGACATCCTGCTGCCAAAATAGTGCTGCTGTTGGGTGTCAATTGATACTCCGAGGAGCGGTTAGTTGAGACAATTGATAGAGATCTGACGTTCTTTGTTGCTAGAAGGGTGGACTTATCGATTGATTCGTTGATATTAATAATGAGGATGGAACTAGCAAAATTTGAGCATGAGATATCCTTGGCGATCGGAGATTTTCAATCTTCACAGGTGGCAGGGCTGGATCACGTGACATGGTCGCTGTCAGCATGTGCAACTCTAGCCTTAATCCCATCATAGAACCCTGCTTAAGGCGCGTATTCACATTCTTGAAGTGAAAAGGCCCAATATCCTCTTAAAGATACATTAGATACCAAGATGGACTTACGCTCTTTCCAGAAAGGTTTACGATCCACAGGCTAAATCCTTCTTAACTCCGAAAGGATTACATGTACCTAACGTCATGTCCTAGACCAAGCTCTCGGAGCTATGCAGACTAAACATACCTCTCATCTGACGCGGGATCTGTGGCCTGAGAGCATGTCGAGAGGTCTGCGAAGGGAAGATGTTATTTAAGTAGATATGGTTTCTTTCCAACTGGCATCACGCAGCAGTTACTCTAAAACCTCCCCGCAAGCCAGGACATCATTTTCCAGTCCTCCAAATTGTATTGGATTTTCATTCATGGATCCGCCTAACACACTATTGGGGACACAATGTATGTTGGCCCGTTCGATCGAGATCTGACGGTCCGAGGGGTCTAATCTCAAACGATGGATATCGTGACGACGGCGTGCCAGGCGCATCCAATCTTTCCCAGCCGTCTACTCGTGATTCCATCTCTTTCGAGAAGAATATTTGTTGAGACACTGAAACTTCGGAGAATAGGGATATAATATCTGTAGCCGGGCCAAGACACTATCTACTAGTGCCTGTATCTCTACATTATACGGCTGCCTCTGGAGGCTCCACATCAATACAACACTCTTCCGTTGCACCACTACCAGGCTTACAATATCCTAGCTCTTTCCAGCACTTTTTCGGTTTCAAGAAGGCATCAAGGACTGAATCTCGTCCGCCATGATTGAAGGTACACTTTCGGTACAACTCCCAGAGCGTATTGCGGGGGATTTTTATTCTGCAGAGGTCGACTGCAACTGCTTATATATTTAGTGAGTAAAATGGCATTTAGGCGGGTGATGGAGGGAGCCGTGTCCATGATTGCTATGACGATGGGCGATCGAGATCTGTGCATAGTTGATCCATAGGATCGCGACTCCGCCTTGGGGATTCCGCCGCTGATAGGACAGTCGAAGCCTTTAGTCCCAAATCGATGGTTTGTCGACTCTCCACTCGCAGCGAAAAAATTAGTCTAGTAATAACACGACCCACCTCCTGAGATTTTCTAGGACCACCTACGTGACCGAGGGCTTGAAATCAAGCTCAGACACATCTCTTCCGGAGGGTCTAGTCGCCCGTGTAATTTTTGGTGGGCAGATGACTGCAAAATTCCTACAACGCGAGTTTACGTGTTTTCTGCTTATTTACTATTTTGGCACGCCCCTTAAGAACATTAATAGTTTATGGCTATTTTCCTCTAACGTAGAGGACCTCCTAAATAGTTGTTATTTCTCTGCTGTCATCAGCTTAACAGCAGCAGATAAACCCTAACAACTAAACTTGCGCCCGCCCTTTAATAAAGCCGTCGCTCTGTTGAAAAAACAGTACTAGATACAGCTTAAACAGAGGCAACACGCGCAGCTGTATCGTCGTCCTCATGTGGTTGAGTTGCTGGGAGTGTGAGAGGATCCATCGCACAAAAGCTGGGCCCCTAAGGTAATTAATTGAACACGGTGTTATCTCTGCAACCTATAGTGCGATTTTGCTAAAAAATATACTAATTAACGCAGAATTAGATAAATTAATTAATTCTTGCGCTAAGCCTAGCAATAGGAGCAACAGAGAGATTGTAGGTCGCGTTAAAGTTAGAAGAAGGTGGATTTTCCCATACAAATCTGGGCCCCCAAGCTACCAAAAATTACACGGGCGACTGGAGTCACTGGACCCTCTTCCGGAGGACCCCTCACGGCACGTGACTCGGGCCAAGACAGGGGGGTTGGTTATTACTAGACTACGAAAAAATGAGCATGAAACGCACATAGTCTTTTCAGGTGGGTTGTGGGAGCGGTGTTGTTGGGATTCCCACAATCTTCTTAAGCTAGTTGTGAGGTAGGCTTTTAGTACACGCAAGAAAAACTGTGCTTAAAATTGTGCTTGCTTACACTTCCTGTGCTTCCTTGAGGTTTTCCTGTCGCGACTTAGCCTCGATCTCGTTCCACGTCTCTATTTTGTTGAGCGTTCCAAAGATGGCGATGATCGGCGTGTAACAACCCTCAAGCCGGCCAAACAGTGAACCGGGGTGTTTGTGATGCGTGCACTTAATAGAAAATATAAGAGCCGTTATGACCTCAAATGGATTTCGATCTCGAAAATTGACAGCGCAGAATATAAACTCGAAGCACAATCGGAGAAAGAGGGCATTGTCCACCTGCATTGTTTGACTCAGATACGTATCAACAACGTGAAGGGTAACATTAGCCCAAGTACCAGTAACTCCCCGTAATGGGACATTCAGGGTAGTTCCCCGAGGCTGTAAATCGAGTCCTCAAACAAGGCTAGTGGTAGTCATGCACTTGTTGGGTGGAATGGAAAGTGTTCTCCTTCTCTTTCCCCCGTCATCGCCAGCCGAATAATTTTGCTCTATGGATTTAATACCGTATATGATGCGGTTTATTTTACGGCTCTCCTCAGGAATGTGGCTACGAAAATACTATATTTTTCCGCAATGAGTGGTCTTCGAGTCAGAGATGGTGAGCCATTGTCCCTTCCTTTTTGCTCTTGTCGGGGGTTCGAGCCCGCGATGGGTGGTGATCGAGCAATTGCAGACCAAACAGCTTCTTTTATGTCAGCCAATGGAAGTTTCGAGAGCCATTCTGAGAGTTGGTGCGTTCTCTTCCTATTTTTAATTATAACGTTGTTTGGGTTCCCGAGGTCGCTCTCAGCTTGTGCCCAAAATGTCACCGAGCAGGAACTAGGAACCACACGTAGGAGGAAACATTTCATTCATGTCAATATTCCTTAGTTAGAAGGCGGGGTAGCACAGTGAACCGTATCTCCACTCATGTTCCAGGTTAAATTAGGATCCTAACAGCTTTAGAGGTCTACCTGTAGAGTTTGGCCGAATTCCCACACCTGTCTCCAAAGACTAGCTCTCTATGCTCAGGTACGATGTCAAATATCCAAAATACACCATTTTCTAGAGTTCCAACACGACTTGCATGCACCCGTTTCGCTTTTGCCCGTGTCACCCCGCCCACCACACCTTAATCAAGCAAATATTTCTCTTACTCACACTACACCACGAATCTACGTAATATACAAATGATATCACAATGCCAAATACGAATGGGCGGTCCTATTATATTGAATCACAGCCAAGCAGCGATGGCTCGACGCAAAGCAAGCCCCGCTCTGGCTGCTTCAGGCTCACAGTTGGTTGAAGCAAATAAAGGCAGCGCTGAAGGATACCTTGTAAACTCTTTTTACATACTTCATATTCTACACATTGCCACAATTCCGACGTCAAGCAGGAATCGCCGACATTCCAATAAAGCCCTAGATTTGCGATGGTGAGGGAGGGCATTCAGTCTGTGTTCACCCACCGTTTGCGTCTCACAAAGCACTTCGCTATCTTCCGCAAGGCTGTCGCACATATCGATACTATCGCATATGAAGATATCATCTACAGTTCTGGAAACCTCCTCGACCTGGGTATATCAGGGGAAGGTCATCGTTGAAGAATTCGAGGCAGAGACTGTGCAGGCAAAACTTGAGCAAGAGGAACGTAGCAACGACAGTATCGCTGAAAGTAAGAATAAAAAGACGGAGATCAACACCAACTAGGACAATGCTATCGAGCTGGGTGGGGAAGAAGGAGACAATAATTCTGCTTCTGGATGTTCTGACCGCTCAGGAAGTATTTTGCGCATCACAGCCGGTGATGCTTCCTTGGTATATGACCTCGACGCTCCCGCCAAGGTTCAAATCTATGGATGCCTGCTTAACCTCTATTGTTTCGCCATCTCGTATGAACTGCTCGGTTTCAGCTTAGTGACCACATTAGTCTGCCAACTTTTCTTGCTTAAAGCAATTGTCTACCATGCCCAATCATTGCCAGAAGTATGTGCGAGAAATAAGATTTCTCCGCTCATAAAATATGCAATAAATGTTATACGTATTATGCTAAGCTGGAGGATATCAACAGAAAACTGTATGCGACGCCGTCATTAACGGTTTTCAACAGAGGTGCTAGTGTTAGAGTTGAAGAGAGGCCTACGTAGACAGCAGGGAAGCGGGTGAAGACCTGGAGTATCGTTGGCGCGTATTTAACGCGTACAGAGCCGACTATGATAGAAAGAAGTGCGACAAAAAAGCCCCAGATCTAACGAACAAGGCAAAATTTAGACGGGCCATGTTTCACAAGTTGACTAGTCCAGGTCTCCAGGACTCTTTACTTAGCATATATTGTGAGCTGCTGGTGCAGTCCACATTTCATTTTATACTAGACTTTTTGGTAAGGTATTTGCTGAGCTGTACTCAAAAGACTGTCCGCGGACTACAAGGTACCTTACTGATCTTCTATCAACAATTATAAATCTGCCTAGACCTTCTTGTCTATGCAAGCGATTCGGACCTCGGTCGTTTCCGTGCCAGTCCCCTTGATTCTCTCCCTGGATCTCCAGTCTTCGGTTTTTCGGCATTTGTCTTTTCAACCGCTGCCTCTTCAGCCATCGCCTTCTGAATCATTGATATCTCGGCCTCGGCCTTCTGCACAGCTTTGAGGTCCTCTTGAAGCTTCCAGCACTCCTCCTGCTCCTCCCTTGAAGCATGCTGATGGTGCGAACAGATATCCAACTCCCCCATCGTTAGACCCTTCCGCAGATGAAGCCATTCTGCGTACTTCGTCATCGACCTCACAAGGAATAGCCTGGGCATCTTCTCGTACATTCCATCTTCCAAGTTCTTGTCTTCCTCGGCCTGAAACCTTGGCTCCCAGAAGATAATATTCGTATCTGTGAAGAAATCCAGAGTCGGATCATTGGAATCCAAATTCGTGAACGCGTATTCTCCGACTTCCAAGCACGGCGCATAGTGCACATCTCCAAATCCCGTGATCTCCATACACACCACGGATTTCAGTTTCGGGACGTCGAAGCGGTTAGCAAAGGCGTATGTCTTGGTCATAAGCATGTCTTCCATCCCAAGTTCGTATTGTCCACCGTGAAGTGACATATCGACTGCGTCTCACCATTTCACTGGAAGCTCCCCGGTATAGGGCCAGTTGCTGAAGACTTTGAAGACGATGCAGTCGACAGAGTAGAGAGGGCTGGTTCTGTCGCTTCCGAAATGCCGGATGCCATCCCAGAGCGAGTTGCGGAAATCCGGAGTAGTACATGAGGATGATTTGGTGGAGAGGGTGGTCGATCTTCTGTAGCCCGACCACCAAGCTTATGCCTATTCGTGAAGTCGTGAGCAAGTTTATCTGCCACAAAAGCCCCTGTCACCTTTTCTGTTATTACCGGTCGCAAAATTTGTGTTTTTACGAGGCCTACTCGTTGTTTACCTAGTCCTCGCACTTTGTTCTCTTGGCTTTAATTATGGCGGCGTAAACGGTTATCATGCAATATCGCTTTTAACCACAACAACTTACCTTGTCCACAAAAAATTTCGACCATTGCAGGTGAAGCGGCCTAGCCGACGGTTGTGTGCACTCCCACGCCTTTCTTAGACCCCTCGAATCCTTTCATACTGACAAGGGGGACGGTATAGCTGGCCGCACGCCGCCCGCGGACGTGGTCATCAAGGTTCTTGTTTTGACCGCTAATTGCTGACGCGTACCGAAGTAATTCAATATGAAAATTAGGATACTTTTAACATCAGTGTTTCGCTTCCTGAAAGCGTCTCGTAAGGATCTGAAAGCTTACTTGGCCGACGACGCTTTCGCGGTCTTAGTTGACCCTTTCATATTCTCCATTGTGGCCCTGCTGCCTAATTGTTTTAGAAGACCGCAAAAGGGCAAGAAGGTGTTTGTGGAAGGAGTGGATGGAGTTTTGTGGCAGGTGTAGGTTTTTATGGGTTAAGGTAACTATCCGGATTGGAAAAAGCGATGCGCTTGGAAGTGAAGGACAGTCTTAGTATGTGGAACAAAGTCGGTATGGCAAGGGCTTTCTCACCTGACCCCAGATGTGCCCAGGACATCCAATAATCCTAAGTCTAGCCTGTGATCAAAGCTCAAGTTCCATTCTACAGCACATCGAAAGGCACCACCTGGGGCTTATTTGCCAACCGGGTACGCCTTAAGCGGATTCAGGTTAGGCTAATGGAGAAGGGGTCATTTGCATCTCTCCAAGTGGCCACTTACAAGATGGCAAAGGCGACAAGGACATTGTTCTTACGGAGTGGCACGACACCCTCCATCGCCTGCCCCTACGCCTTACGTCAGGTAGGCGCAACCATACTTATAGATGGAACTTTACTTCCTCCCTAGATAGCCACGGCAGCTATTACTGCAATTTATCATCTAATATGAAGCATGACAAGGTATTTGAGGACAGAATTTGGCATCAACTTGAAGCTCTCCTTTATTCCAGCAAAAGGGTTAACAGATCGACTCCACCCTAGTCATTTTCCACGTCATGTGGTAACATCCTGTAAACCGTGATAGAAAGTCCATGTTCTGCTGTTCACATTAATATTAGGTTATGTGGCGTTTACACCTTTAGCAGAGAATGGAACGGAAGTCGCGTTGATAGAGTCCACACATTTCTGGCTGAAGCGATTGTTAAACTTTGAACTCTTCCGTAGTGTACGTGCCATGCCCTCGCACCCGGTAATAACCAAAAAAAAAAAACCTCCTTTCACTTGTTGTCAGAGGAATTATTCTTTGATTGGCACCCCTGCCTATCCTCCTCAGATTCATAGCGTGGTAGTCGCAGCATTAAGCTCCGCCTCCTTGTCCGGCCACTAGTTCTTTCTGTAATTCACCATGACCTGGAGTAGGAATTCATAGGGTAGCTTCTCCTGCCGCTCTTTGTCTCCACCTTCTATATCCGCAGGTTTCCAATTCAGGCAGAAGGAGTAGACAAGAAGCTGAAGGAGCAGGTCTTTTCGCTACTGCTCTCAGATCCAGGGGTGAGTGACAGTGTCAGGCAGAAGTCAAGTCTGGAAGCCGCTCAAGAAGCCATGATAAAATTAATTTCTCTACCATGCGACAGATTTTGGCGCTAGCTTTTGCTAGGTTGCTTTCTTCTCCCAGACATACACAAACTACTAACGTGCATCCCTGCCCAGAGAGACATCCTGTGTGGCGAGACAAACGAGAGGTACTTTGGCTTTCAGCAAGTGGAAAGCTCATGCGCACAACAAATTTTGTTATAATTCTATGAAAATAATCTGCTGTGACTAATCTTAAATGTTTATAGTAAACCTTTCCCTAAAATTATGTTTGCATTGTTGTCTTAAGCTAGATTTATACAGCACCTTTTTTTTTTTATAGCGTAGCAGACTTGCTTTCTACAACACTAATGTTAAGTCTTTTTTGCTCTAAACTTATGTAAAACAGCCTTATCCTAGCCTTCAAACCTCCTTCTAATGCTTAGAAGTTATCATTAGCCCTGTGCGCGCTATTGTGGGCAAATTTATGTAGGGTTGCTATGTTAATTAGTACTTCTAGCAGAAGTGAGACTCTAATCTAGGCTAATACAAGACAACCCCGTACGTCCTATCTCACTATCTGCAGGTAATTTACTGTAAGATTTGTGGCTGTGCAGATCGCACAAGGGCTTAGAGTATGATTAAATCTGATTTAGGATTGGGAGCAGTACAAGGACTCGGCTGACCCCAGCGCTTGTTTAGTTAGTCAAAACGTGTCAGCGTTGAAACCGGCGTCGACACTGCCATCCCATAACTTCTAGATACGGTCCAACGCACATCGAAATACCTACTTTAGTAACGTGGAAACATGCCATCGCATCACTCTCGAGCGCTGAAACCCGTTGGTATCCCTCCACTGACTGAAGGAAAGACCTGCTTAAGCCCACCATGTCCTCATGCTTCTCACACCCAAGCATACCTAATTCCTAGACCAGGCAGCAGCCAATACGTAGTCCCAGCTCGTTGAAGGGAAATACAATTATAAGATAAGATAGAGTAGAGCGGCCTTAGAAATCAAAGCCTGCGCCTCGGCAAGTGGGTTTAGTGTCAGAGGCAGAACGCCATGGTTGCAAACACATAAAGGTGGAGAGGTTTGACACGTTTTGGTAATACAGCTATCGTATGGTCAAACAAGAATGACCCCTTATGTGGGTACTGGAATCTTTAGGGCTGTAGAGATGTACTTTAGTTTGACATATGAGGACATGAGAAGTTTGGATCGTTCATGCTCGTAGCTATGCTTAACACTATGCTATCAAGGGCTGCATGCCGTCCACTGTCACCAGAAACGATCCTTATATCTCTTCCCAACGCCATCCATTCCAGACGTTCGTGGTAAGGTTGTGGCTGGTTCGTGTCGGTCATCGTACCTGCTAGCAGTGGCGACATGACGCATATAGGGATAACAGCCGCGTTAGTTGATTTGTAAGTGTGCTTCTTTAACTCGACTACTCAATCGTAGATCACACTAAACATGCTGCTTTAACGAAAGAAACATATTACTTGCGGTTCTCGCCATCCCTACTACTGAATATGATTGACGGCTATCTGTGTATCCGAAGTCAGATGCCTAGTTTGTGCACTAAATTAATCCTCCAAAATATTGCCATGAACTAACCATAAGACCACATACCAAAGCTAGCTGCCTTACCCACTGTTGACACCTACACCTATCGGTTGCTGTTACCTGACCTGCTTTATAACAGCTCGACGGTAAATCTGTTATCCACTATGTAGCACGCTTCCAACGAGTTCATGAATTTTTGAGCGCAAACTAGGCAGTCATAAGGGTTAGGTTAGGCGCACTATATGATACGGGTTATTTACCTTTCATACCCCTGCTTCTCTCGCTCTAACTTCTCAATCCGTTCTTTATGTACGTTGAGTTCTCTCTCAGACCAACGATCACAGCAGGAGCCATGAAGCCGCTTTGGAAGTTCTCTACCATTGTACTGATCGATGCCGGATATGCGTAAGGCAAGTGATTTTGCTGAAGGGCGCCTTGTACGATCAGGATTAAGCATCTGCTTTATTTCATAGAGCAAATGCTGCGTCTTTGCCTCAGAGGACTCGGCTAAAGCTAGCCACTGGTCAATTCGGTCAAGGTTTGCTTCGTAGGATTTATTTTTGGAAGGACGGAGCTCTGCCAGCTCTGCTAGAGTGTGGTTTTGGGTGAGAACAACCACTGTTTCCAGGAAAACGCATCCTAAGGAGAAGATATCCGCTGAGCGACCGCTTTCCTTGTAATTAGATACCTCTGGCGCGCAGTATCTTAACGTACCACGTTCTCGGCTTTCACTGGTACTTGTAAGATCGGATGTAAAATTCTTTGCTGCACCAAAGTCTGTAAGCCATAGCCCATCTGGCGAGAGGAGAATGTTGGATGGCTTGATGTCTTTGTGGCGAATATTGTTCCGGTGGAGATATGCCATGGTTGCAGTCAAACAGCCAAAAATAGACCACATTCGCTCCTCTTTCTGCCCTACAATGTCCCGAAATTCGTTGGCATTGAGACAATGATCAGCTAGCTTTTCAGATAATCTGCGATCTTGGTCGAAGTCCTGATTGTATGAACGTCTCATATCCATAACCTCAAATACCACAGACAAATCGCAGCGTGCTACTGGCCATATTAGTAGACCAAGGTATGGTCTCTGAGTAAAGGTTCCGACAAGCCTGACAATATGTCGGTGTTTCGTATCCTTCAAGATGTCAATCTCTTTCATCTGGTTATTTTGGATTCCGTATCGATGATATATCTTCTTCAAAGCCAATTTGACACCCTTGCAAGTAACTTCCACTACTTCTCCATTCGCGCCATAGCCGAGTGCTCGCCCTCTTTCTAGTGGGATAGTTTCCTCATGAGTGAACGTTGCGTGTGAGCCTCTTCCGGACCAATCATCTCGCACAGACAGGGGCAGCTGATCGGTCTCATATGCGTCTTCAATTCCTGAGGGGCTGAGGGGCGGAAAGGTTCTATGGTCTTCAGCGACTTGACTCGATTTGACAAAGTCAGCAACGTTATGCAGAAGCCTACGCAGTCGGCGCGACTCTTTGCTAAGATTATGATAGAGTATCTCTAGTTTCTCGTCCTTAAGTTCCAAGGAACTGATACGGTTGTCTCGTTCCTGGATCTGGAGCCGGGCGTTACGCAATGCTTCCTCAAGATGTTCAGACTCTTGGATCGGTGTTCCCGAAACAGGAGCCGCTCGAGAAGGTGCTCCAGAAAGTGTAATGGGTGTGCTAGCCATGGGTCTCGAATTATATTCAGCATCGCTGGTAGGTGTATCAAATTCCGGGTGGAAATTGTGATTGCCGGCCGATGTCTGCCGCTTCTAAACAGTTTGAGTAAGCTACCTATGCACAGCAGCACACATAGACACAGAGGGAATAACTTACAAGCTATAACCACCAGAAAGGCTAGCATTAGCTCTCCATGCACAGCAGCATACCTAGACACAGAGGGAATAACTTACTTCCTATAACCAACAGAAAGGCTAGCATTAGCTATCCATGCACAGCAGCATACCTAGACAC